>NW_004443988.1:4022625-4047083 GCF_000243295.1 Trichechus manatus latirostris
GAGCTTAGTCTTATTGTTTCTCCTCTGTATGTGACTTCTTGTTTTGCACGAGCTGCTCTCAGAATTCTGTGTTTGTCTTTGGTTTTGGCGAGTGTGATTATGATATGCCTTGGTGATTTTGTTTTGGGGTCTCTCCTATATGGGGTTCGTTGAGCTTCTTGGATGGCCATCTTTTCATCTTTCATGATAATGGGGAAGTTTTCTGTCAGCAGTTCTTCAATGATCCTCTCTGTGTTTTCTGTTTTTTCCCCGTTTTGGAATTCCAATCAGTCAAAAATTTTTGCCTTTGATTGTATCCCACATAACTCTCAGGGTTTCTTCATTTTTCTTCGTGCTTCTTTCTGAGTTTTACTGAAACAGAGTTGTATCCAAGTGTTTGTTTTCAATTCCACTGATCCTTTCTTCCACCGTTTCAAATGTGCTTCTCAGCCCTTCTATGACACCGTCCATTTCTGAAATCTTGTTATTTATCTTTTGGATTTCTAATTGTTGTTTTTGTGTAATTTCTAATTGTGCATTTATTTTGGTATTTTGTTCCTGCATTATTTTCCTGAATTGATCCAATTTTTTGTCTGTATTTTCCATGAATTTGTCTGTTTTTTTCTCATGTTTGTCAGCTTTTTGCCTCAGCTCTTGGAGAATTCTGAGTATTAGAGATTTGAATTCCCTATCCGGTTGTTCCAGTGCATTTTCTTCCACTGGAGAGTCATCTGGTGTTTTTTTTTGGATGCCTACTGGAACCATCCTGTCCTGTTTTTGTAAATGTTTTTATATTGTCTGCTGTCTTCGGGGCATGCAGTAGGTATTTTTCTCATTTATTGATTGTAGATTTGTTTGTTTCGTCCCTTTGTTTTTTTAAATTTGACGATGTCTGTTCAGGCGGACTGTGTGTTCTTTGTTGTTTGCTCGTCTGTTGGCACAGTACTTTTCGCCTCCTTCTCCAATTGGCAGGGTCATTTGCTGAGATATGGTTCGGCAGGGCAGGTCTAGCTGAAGAGGAGTTACTGGGACGGGTTGTTTGTGGCACTTACTACAGTCACCAGAATGGGTCGGTAATCAGTGCAGTGCAGGTTCCAATAGGCCGTGCCTGTGCTACTTGGTGGTGTGATGCCAAGCGCACGGTGCAGGTAGGTAGGATGCAGCTGGGAGATTGTTATGTGTGGAGCTAAGATGGAGATGGGAGAGAGGAGGGAGGAACAAGAGCCAAAAATATACAAACAAACCATAAAGAATGCTAGGGGAGCTTGTCGTTGGAGTGGAGAGGTGAGAGACTATGAAATGGAGAAAAACAGAAAGGGGAAGAGGAAGAAAAGAAAAGAATGAATAAATAAAAATCAGAAAGGTTAAAGAACCGCAAAGTTCCCAGGGATCCCACTGGTGCAGCTATGATGTCTGGGGAAGTCGCTCTGAGGTGTTGCAGTACAGCCTGGCTAGAAGGTGTAGAGGTATACAATGCCAGGTATTCAGGGAACAGAAAGAGAAGGAAGATATAGAGAGATGAGAAACTGAGCAATGAAGAAAGAGAAAAAGGGAAAAAGAGAGAAAAGAAAACAAAACAAATTAAAGAAAAAAATAAAGAACAAGAAAGGCCCCCGAAAAAACAGGAAAAAAAAAAAAAAAAACCAACGAGAAAAGAAATGTGCTCAGGGATCCCTTTGCACATCTGTGCAAGGCGATGGGGAAGGCTTCTTGCCACGCAGCACTGCCTGGCCAGAAGGGGCTCCCAACTCAAGAAAAGGGAAAGAAAACAAACAATTCAAAACAAACGAACAAAAGCCCTGGGATCCCACCAGCGTGGTAGCCCAGACCAGGAAGCAGCTCCACACTCGAACGGAGCTCCACAGCCCCTGAGGAAGAAGCAAAGATTGCGCACAGAACTAGGTATTTGAGCGAAAGGAGGGGGAGGTGGTGAGAGGTAAGGAAGAAATCAAAAGAAGCAGAAGAAAAAGCAACACTAGCAGCCAACAGATGGCACTGAGATAGCCAGCTAGTGCGAGCTGGTGTTTCTTGGACAAGAGACTGTGTCCGCAGGATGCAGAGGGGGCTGAGTGTGGGTGAGGAAGGGTAGGGAGTGGGAAAGCGTATATCACAAATTAGTGGAGCTCTGCAGCCCCTCAGGAAGAAGCAAAGATGGCGCACGGAGCTAGGTATTTGAGTGAAAGGAGTGGGAGATGGTGAGAGGTAAGGAAGAAATCAAAAGAAGCGGAAAAAAGCAACACCAGCAGCCTACAAATGGCACTCAGAGAGCCGGCCCGTTCAGGTGTGTGGAATCCAAACAGCTTGTGTTTACTAGTCAGGAGAGTGTGGCCGCAAGAAGCAGAGGAGGCCGAGTCGGAGTGAAGAAGGTGGGGGGTGGGAAAGTGTATATCGCCAATTACCGGTTGTTTTGTCTCCCGCTGGACGCTCCATGAGGCTGCTTTCTCGTATCCCCTGTTTGCTGGTCTCCGATAGGAGTCCAAGATGGCGGATCCGTGCTGCGTTAGTTGGTAGGGGACCTCTGCATGAATCTCTCCTCTCTCTCCGTTCTCTGTCAGTTTTCTCACTCCATTTGGTGCTTGGCTGAGTTCTTTATGTCTTCATTTGTTGTTTTAGGGTTTCAGGGTTGTTGTATTCTCTGTTCGGCTTAGTTTTTCGGATCTTTGGTGTGGAGGGACGGCGCGATGTTTCTGCCTAGAGCGCCATTTTGCCGGAACTCTCAGCCTCTTTTAGTTTCTTGCAGTAATGTTGTATAGATTTCATTGTATAGGTCTTTTATATCCCTGGTTAGGTTTATTCCTAGGTATTGTATCATTTTGGGGGCTATTGTAAATGGTATTGTTTTCTTGATTTCCTTTTCAGAGTTCTCGTTTTTAATGTAAAGGAAGCCAAATGATTTGTGTGTGTTGACCTTGTACCCTGCCACTTTTCTGAATTTTTCTATTAGGTCCAGTAACTTTCTTGTGGAATCTTTGGAATTTTCTATGTATAGGATCATATTCTCTATAAATAGAGATCATTTTACTTATTTCTTTCCAATTTGGATACCCTTTATTTCCCTTTCTTGCCTTATTGCTCTGGCTAGGACTTCTAGTACAGTGTTGAGTAAGAGTGGTGATAATGGGCATCCTTGTCTCTTTTCCGCTCTCAAGGGGAATGCTCTCAGTCTTTCTCCACTGAGGATAATGTTGGCTGTTGGTTTTGCACATATGCCCTTAATTATGTTGAGAAATTTCCTTTCTATTCCTATGTTGCTGAGAGTTTTATCAGGAAAGGGTATTGGAGTTTATCAAATGCTTTTTCTGTATCAATTGAGATGATCATGTGGTTCTTTTCCTTTGCTTTACTTATGTGGTAAATTACATTGATTGGTTTACTAATGTTAAACCACCCTTGTATTCCTGTATGAATCCTAGTTGACCATGATATATGATTTTCTTAATACATTGTTAAATTCTGTTTGCTAGAATTTTGTTGATAATTTCTGCATCTATATTTATGATGACTATTGTTCTGTAACTTTTTTGTGTGTGGTGTCTTTACCTGGTTTTGGTATCAGGATGATGCTAGTTTCATAGAATGAGTTAGGGAATATTCCTTCCTTTTCTATGTTTTGGAATAGTTTGGTGTTAACTCTTCTCTGAGTGTTTGGTAAAATTCCCCAGTGAAGCTGTCTGGGCCAGGGATTTTTTTTTGGTAGGGAGTTTTTTGATGACATCTTCAGTTTTTTCTTTTGTTATGGGTCTGTTTTCTAGGAATTTGTCCATTTCATCTAGGTTTTCAAATTTGTTGCAGTACAGTTTTTCATAATATTCTGTTATAATCATCTTTATTTCAGTTAGATTTTTTGTAATGTCTCAAATTTCATTTCTTATTTTGGTTATTTGCATCTTCTCATTTTTTGCCTTGTCCGTTTGGCCAGTGGGCATTTTTTAATTTCTCAAAGAACTAACTACTAGTGTTGTTGATTTCTTCTATTGTTTTTCTGTTTGCTATTTTCATTTATTTCTGCTCTGATCTTTATTATTTCATTTCTACTAGTGGAATTGGTCTTCTTTTAACAGTTATTTTTTGAAATGAACAAATCAATGGAATAATGTTATGTTAAAAGCCATTTTAAATATATACATATAGAACCTGTTCTCAAGGACCTTAATGAGTTACGGAGAGGGGGAGCAAGTCAGTTGATGTAGAGTTTCTTGGAGGATTTTGAATTGAAGTTGGTTGATGTAGAGTTTCTTGGAAGAGTTTGAATTGGGATTTGAAAATTTAGTAGGAGATAATTCTTTTTGGAGCCAGGAGTTAGTAAAGATACTCCAGGAAGAGAAAGCAGTCTAAATAATTGCCTGACAGAAGGAATTGACTAGAGGGTATGGTTGTTGTTACTAGTTGCTGTCAAGTCTGCTCTGACACGTGGCAACCTTACGTACAACAGAATGAAATGTTGCCCAGTCCTGTGCCATCTTCATGATTGTTGGCATGTTTAAGTCCATTGTTGTGGCTATCGTGTCTGTCCTTCTTATTGAGGGTTTACCTCGTTTTCACTGACCCTCTACTTTACCAAACATGATGTCCTTTTCTAGTGACGGATCTTTCCTGATGATGTGTCCAAAGTAAGTGAGCCAGAACCTCACCATCCTCACTTCTAAGGAACATTCCAGTTGTATTTCTTCTAAGACTGATTTGTTTGTTCTTCTGGCAGCCCATGGTATATTCAGAACCCTTCACCAACACCACAATTCAAGTGTATCAATTCTTCTGTCTTCTATTTTCATGGTCTAGCTTTCAAAAGCATATGAGGTGATTGAAAAGACATTGAATGTTGATCTAAGTAGAATGAAACCACCGATAATTTCTTCACCACTTAACATGCTGTTATTTATTGGTCCATTTGTGCGGATTTTCACTTTTTTCATGTTCAGGCATAATGCATACTGAAGGTTATAGTCTGACTTTCATCAGTAAGTGTTTGAAATGGTCTCTATTTTCGGCAAGCAAGGTTGTGTCATTCGCATATCATGGTTGTTAATGAGTCTTCCTCCAACCCTTATGCTGCATTCTTCTTCATATAGCCTAGCTTCTTGGATTATTTGCTCAGCATACAGATTTAATAAGTAAGGTGAAAGTATACAACTTTTCTGCACACCTTTTCCAGTTTTAAATCACTCAGTATCCCCAGTCCTGGGGTGGGGGTGGGGGGGCGGGTAGAAGGAACCTATTGCTGTCAAATCGGTTCTAAACCATGGTGACCCCATGTGTTATGGAGTAGAAATGAGCTGCATGGGGTTTTCTTGGCTGTAATTTTTAGGGAGCAGATCCTCAAGCCTTTCTCTTCTGTTGTGCTGCTGAGTAAGTTAATAGATGAGTGCAAACTGTTTGTGCCACCCAGGGACCTAGTGTCCCTGGTAGGAGGTGAGAAACAGGGCCAGGATTCTGAGTGGACTTGTAAATCAAGCTAAGTAGGAGAGATTTTATTCCGTAGGTATGGGGAGTTATTAATGATTTTTCAGCAGAAGTTGATGTTGAAAGAGTTATATATGACCCAGAAATTACATTCCTAGGTATATACCCAAGGAACTTAAAAGCAGTGATATGAACAGACATGTGTACCCAATTGTTTATTACAGCAGTATTCACAATAGCTAAAAGGTAGAAACAACTTAAATGTCCATCAACAGATGAAAGGATAGACAAATGTTGTACATGCATACAATGGAAAACTATTCAGTCAGAAAGAAAATGAAGTTCCGATACACACTACATAAATGAATCTTAAAAGCCTTATGCTCAGTGAAATAAGTCAATCACAAAAGGACAAATACTGTATGACCTCCTTTACATAAAATGACAAGAATAGGCAAATGTACTGATACCAAAGTTATTAGTGGTTAACGGGCAGGAAGGAGGGGGAAGAGGGGAGCAGGTTTTTAGGAAATAGTGAGTTTCTGTTTATGGTGATGGGAAATTTGGCATTGATTAAGGGTAATGGTTGCACAACTGATTAATGTAATTGATATCACTAACCTGTACACCTGAAAAAGTTGAATTGGAAAATATTGTGTGGTAATATTTTTACCAAAAAAAGAAAAACAACTGCTGATCTACTTGTGTACAACCCAATTCCTTTTGGGATTTGTTTTCTTGGTTTGGAGGTTTAGGGCCATGGTTTCATGGGACAGCCCAGTTAATTGGCATAATACTGTTTTTAGTGCATCTGTTCTACCTCCTAATTTGTTGTGTAGTGTCTGGATTCTCAAAAGCTTGCAAATGGCCATCCAAAGTACAACAGTTGGTCTCTGTTTGCCTGGAGCAGTATGGAATGTGTAGCTATTGCCTCCATGAACAACTGCCTCCTTTGCCATGATACCACAAGAAATGGATGATGCCCGCCTACCATTACTGAATGTTTTGATAAAAAATTCTGTAGATGAATTCTGATCAAAAGGGTGGGGGCAATGTAGAACAGATTTTCAAATTAATCATGTAATCCAGAATTTTTTTTTTTTTGGGCAAAGTGAAAGCCATTATTATTATTATAGAAAGCAAACAGTAAAAAATAACAACAGGAAATCCAGAATTTTTGGAAACATTGAGGCTGAATGAATCCTTGAAACTATTGCCCTGAGATAATTTTTAAACCTTAAAGGAAAAATATCCCCGTAAGTCTTCTTTAAGCCAAACATTAGTGTAGCTTAACTATTAAAGAATGTCCACTTTGAAGATTGTGCTCATTTAAAGAATTATCTATCTGGCAACAAATTGATAACAGCAATGCAAAGACTAGATGAGAAGCTTAGAGGGCAGTGAGTTTGTGTTAATGGTGGTAGAATAATTTGGAAAGAATAATGAGAATCATTGCACAACTTGAAGAATGTAGTCAATGTCACTGAATTGTACATGTAGAAATTGATGAATTGGTGTATGTTTTGCTGTGTATATTTTCACCAAAAATAAAAAAAGAGAAATTATAAACTTTCTTCTACCTCTTCAGTGAAGTTTTGAGAAACTAGTTTGAAACTAATACCAAACACCTGACAGAATTTCAAACGCCTGTTTGCTTTTTAGAATAAACTGTGACTCTCCCTCACCCCACCCCCCCACCCCACCCCCAAAGAGAGTTATGTAACTTAAGGAGTTTAATCTGGCTTCAGTATATAAGACAGGTTCAGGCAAGGAGATCAGTTTAAGCTATATTGGAAATTCACTGTGAACAGTTCAGTTACAGTAATTTTTGTAAAGCTATTGTCTTTCATCTTGAATGATGAATAGAAATATATTTTGTTAATTTGCATTAATGTTAATTTTTATTGATTTTAAGAGTTAAACTTGGTTGTATAAAAGAACTGTGCTATTGAAGAGTAAGTAAAAATTTAAATATAATACAGGAAACATTTTACTGAAATCTTAGGTTTTCAATGATTTGTGAACCTTTTTAGGGATGAAATAAAACCTTTAAGAAGCATCTGTTCAGCTCTGACACTAATATGTAATTCTTTAAGCCTGACTTTTGTTTTTAAATATCTCTCCTTCTATCTTCACTGAAGAGAACAAAACTGTCAACTATCCTTGTTTTTTCTCTCAAAAACATTGCTAGAATTTATTTTTAAAATTATAGTCTTCTAGTGAAGACTTAAAAAAAAAAAAAAAAAAAACGAACCAAGGGCCTAGTATTCTCTCTAGAGCTTTATGAAAAAGTAGCCCCCCCCCCCGCCAGCATTTTACATGTTAATGATATTTGGACAGTGAAAGTTGGCATTTATGAAGCAGACCATTATGCTGAATTAGGGTCATGAGATTTATTTGGAATACACTAAGAAGAGGTTTTAAAGAAAAACTAATTTACTGCCAGTAGTTATATAAAACTAGTTTTGCATTGTTGAAACAGTTAAAAAAATTATAAAATAAATTATCTTTACATAAACATGTGAAAAGTCTTAAAATAATGGGCATTTTGTCAAACAGTTGAACAGTTTTTTTGAGGATTAATGTTTAAAATTCAGAAGTAGAAATTTAAATGAAAACTTTAGAACACTAAATAATGAATTTTAATTGAAATGACAGTTCAGTTGTTTCAATACTAGTTTAGAAGAATATATCCAAGTGCCTAACTAAATTATTTTATTTTAGGGTTTGGAGTTGAGTGGAAAGGGTTTTACAGAGACAGTGATGCTTACCTGAATCTTGACATTGAATATAGTATCGATTATGTACTATTTGCTATATATACCAGATGCTAGGTTTACACACACGCATAAGACATGGTCCTTTCTTTAATGGACTAACAATTGCTTATAAACTGTATAATTTCTCAGATAGATGAGATAGAGGCAATAGTAAAATGCCGTAGTAACAGAGAAATTTTACTTGGAGAAGAAGAGGAGAGGGAGAGTTAGAGGTTTGCTTAAAGCATGGCATGAGCTGGGGACTTGAGTGATGGTGTGAAAATGGCTTAGGGGTGGAGTCTGACATCCTCTAACTTCACACGGGGGAAGGAGAATCAAGATCAACAGCCCAAGGCTGATTCCTATGAAGCGGAGGTCAGACATGCCTCCTCTCTCCGTCATCTTTACCAGTTGGGACACCAGCCGTCCCTCCTGTAGGACTCTCTACTTCTCTGCTGGGTTCGATAATTCATTGCAGTGGTCACAGAGAAGTCACAGACAGTACTGACAGTCATGGGGTTTATTAGAGAAGTAACAGGTTACAAGTCAGGTTGAGGAGTGCTCAGGATACAGTTCTTCCATCAAGACAGCTTCTTTTCAGCTGTGCTTGCAGGCACGCCTGTCTCTGGCCCAAGGCCTCTGCCCTGCTCAGGAAAGTGTTACAAAGCTCTTTTAGCCCCTGCCAGTGTGTGCCCAGATGCACGCACTCCACCAGTGAGTCTTAGCCCAGAGGCACTCGGCTTTCTTGCTCTGTCTCCTGCCGCCGTTTTTCTGCCGCTGCTTCTGGCCATCTTCAGGGTTACAGCTTGCTGTCTGTCTGATGGGTCCAGGAGCTTCTCAATGCAAGGATCCTGGGTCCAAAGGATATGCTGTCCACTCCTGGCTGTCCTTCCTTGGTGGTGGTGGAATCCTCTGTCTCCTGCCCCTGGGATGGCTCACCGCAAGCCCAGTGGGATGGCAAAACTGATCAATCCCTTTGGTGGGCCACAATTACCTTATCTGCACAGTCCCGCCTAATCACTTGGGTGGGAGTTAGAAGACCATGGTGAGAAAGGCCATGGAAAAGTGATCCATCGCACTGCAGATGGGTAGGCCCACACCTCCTAGGGAAGGAGAGAAAAGAACAGTCTCAGGGTGTGTAGCATGAGCAGGTGCATAGAGTTTTTCTTTCTGTCTTCTCACTAAACATAAACAAACATTTTGGTCCTTTAATTCTTGGGTATAGGAAAAAACCTGCTGTATGTCAAAACACTTCTTATAGAAATCATTTAGGATACCTTTTAATATTAAAATAAAAATTAAATGGCAAAGAGTTATGAGGAAACTTTTGAGATAATGGAAATACCTTGATTGTGATGGTGGTTATACAGGTATTTTCATTTGTAAAAACTCATTTTGCTGTACATTTAAGTTAGATGCATTTTATTGCGTGTAAATATTATCTCAGTAAAGTTGATTTAAAAATTGTGAAATCACACTTCTTCATAAAACAAATTAGGAGAATAACAGTAAAGAAGGAAATAGAGATCCAATCTAGTTATGTAAGTTCAATTTCTTTCTCTATAAAAGAGGAATAATAATATCTACTTCATAGACTTCTTGTAAAAACTAAATGAGGACGTGTGTAACGTGTCCAGCCCAGTATCTGGCATACAACAAATGCTCAGAAAATATTAGTTCACTTGGCTTTTCTGATTGTAGCATTTTGAAATCATTACTATCAAGTATAACATTTTAAGGGAAGAGGTACCTTTAAAAATAACTTTTTTCTCCCCACCAGTTCCCTGAATAAACCAGAGCAAACCCATTGCTGTCCAGTGGATTCCGACTCATAGTGACCCTGCTTACTATAAAGATCAGTACTGGCTTAACTTTTTTGTTGGGGATGGACCTTTTTATTGTTAAACCTAGGGAAGCTCCCTCCTTGTCCTTGGCTCTAGGAAATCCATCCACTTTCCTCTGTTCCTGAGCATCTTCTGTACCTCCAACACACATCTAGGGTAGAAGTGGAATGATGTATTATTGGCAGCTCCTCCCTTACCTGCCACCCAGGATGACAAGTACACTTTCTCTTTTTGTTTTTAGGATTTTATAGCTAAGCATTAGGGGAATGTAGAAGAAGGAAGAGGTAGGGGAGGGAGATGACAAAAATAAACAGAGGGGAGTGACAAAGCTTAGGAAAATTCCAATAGCTTCTGAAAGCCGTTAGTAATCCCTGACTCTTGCTGAGTTGGTAATTGGAAGCCCTTTTGGACTGATGTATCTTGATTTTTTTTCTCTTTCTCATGAAACCTATTGGACCTTCATAATGGAAAGGTTTTCCTGAGGAAGTAAACTGAATTCTGAAATGTGAGTTAGGAGTTAACTAGGTGGTGGAGGACAAGTGTGCCAGGCAGACGGAACCAGCATATCTAAAGTTTTTGAAGGAAAAAGCACAGTGTGTTTGAGAACTAATAGGATGAAAATACAGTAATAAAGATAGTATGGGATTGGGAAAGCTGTAGATATACAGATCATTGGAACAGAATAGACAGTCTAGAAATAAGACCCACACAATATGACTCATGGATTTTTGACAAAGGTGCAAAAACAATTTAGTGCAGGAAGGATAGTCTTTTCAGTAAACATCCAAATGAATTGGATATTCATATGCAAAAAAATGAAGCTTGATCTATACTTTATACCTGAAATAAAAATTAACTAAAAAAAAAAAAGTACAACTAAAGTTTTTAGAAGAAAGCATCAGAGAAAATCTTCGTGAGGTTAGATGTAAAGTCTTAGAGATGATATCAAAAGCATGATCCATTAAAGAAAAAAAACCTGATAAATTGGAGTTCTTCAAAATTAAAAGTGTTTACTCTATGAAAAACACTGTTAAGAGAATGAAAACACACTACATACTGGGGAAAATATTTTCAAATTCCACATCCAATAAAGGGCTTATATCAAGAATATATAAAGAACTCTCAAAACTCAAAGTAAGAAAACAAACAACCCATTTTAAAAATAAATAAGAGACATAGACATTTCATCAGAGAATATAAGCTTGGTAAATAAACACATGAAATATTCAACATCATTAGCTATTTTAAAAAAAAAAACTATTTCCGTAAAGTTGATCTGAACTCATAGCAACCCTATAGGACAGAGTAGAACTGCCCCATAGGGTTTCGAAGGCTGTAAATCTCTGCAGCAGTAGACTGCCACATCTTTTTCCCACAGAGAAAGAAGCCAATCTTTTGGCTTCTTAAGATTGCTTACTGTATAATTGCATTTATATAACATTATCAAGAAAACAAAACCATGCTGATAGATCAGTTGTTGCTAGGTTAGGTGTAGTGGGAGGGTGTGACTGTAAAGAACATATTAGGCAAATTTTTTGTGGGATACAACTGTTTATTCTCCTTGTAGTAGTTGTTACATAACTGTGCACGTGTGTTAATATTCATGGAACTGTATACACAAGAAAGTCAATTTTACTGTGTGATAGTATAAAAAAAAGTAAAGTTAAAGTAAAAATAAAGACTGCATAACTGGGGCATAGTGAGTGATGGAGAAAATGATATGAGGTATGGCTGAAGAGTTGGCCACATCATTTGTCCTTATGGGACTTAACAATTTTTCAGAACTCTGGGAAGCTATTGAAAGGTTTTTAAGCAGGGGAATGACATGATCAAGTTTTAGCTATTATTTTCTTAAAGATCGCTTTAATTTTCTATCTAGAGAATGAATTGGTGGCGGAATAGATTTGAAGTTCAGAAAAGAGTAGAAGATAAGGCATTTCTGCATTCCCCCCACAAATTTGGTAAAACCCGATTCCTGAAGCCTTTTTTTAGTACTAGGATCATTATGATGACAAGAATAATTATAATTATAGGCAGTTCATTGTTTATGTATTGTCGACTTTTTCATACAGCCTGTTTTTGCACATTACACCCTGCTTTTCTTATGAATAAATGAGACTCAGTGACCAACTAACATGCATCTATCCAATATTTTGGTTTTAAAAGAGTTGTCATCTTTAAAAAAAATTATGCGCTGCTTAGAATATTGTGACACTTGCTCTTATTTTGTAAAAATGAGTGGAAAATTTAAGAAATGTAGATGATAGGGATAAGAAGTATAAGGATTAAAAAATTGAATATTAGTTAAGACCATGATGAAAATTACAAATCTTCGGCTTCAATCCTCTGCTTATTGGATTCAGGAGTATCAACTATGTTCATTCTGTGAAGGAGGAGACAGAATTTGAAGAAAATGTAGAAATGTTGGAACTATATTGCTGGCAACTGGTCAGGTGGAATTAGGGACATATGTGTTTTCTAACTTCTTAATATTAGTCTATGATCAGTTATCACACACTTAATCTTTCATAGAATTTGTTAAGAGTGTATTATATGTAGATGTAAGGAATTTCCTGCAGTAGTATTGCTATTAGAAAATATGTTAGGTTGAATCTAATACTGTCTTTTTTGAACACAGAAATGATAGAATATTGGCAGTTTCTTGTGGTTCAACCTAATATTTTTTCCCCAGATTGATTACATTCTTGTCTATAAGTTTTTTATTTTTAATTTAGAGAAGTGTATGTGGTTAATTTTCTAGGAGGTGGTTTTTGGTTACTGTTTCTGTTTTAGAGTAAAAAAAATTGGCTTATTTGGAGAGAGCAAAAACGTCAATTAGGGTTCCTTATTAAAAATAAATTTTACCTACAGAAGTAAATCTTCTTTTTGAAATATTAACAAGATAGATAAAGCTAAAATCTATTTTGGACATTTTTCACAGTCCTGGTCCTTTCCCATTCTTTCCATAGGTAACTATTACAAAACATTTGGTGTTTATCTGTTATGGATTGAATTATGCCCCCAAAGTATGTGTTGGAATGCTAACCTCTATACCTGTGGATATAATCCCATTTGAGACTAAAATTGTTAAGTTTATGAGGCTATCAGTGTTGGTGTATCTTAAGCTAATCACCTTTTGAGATACAAAAGAGCAGATTAGGTACAGAAGCAAGGAACCATAGATGGGGGAAGATTGATACCAAGCCACATGAAGAGTGCCTAGGAACTGAAGAATAGAAGCTGAAGAGAGACAAGGACCTTCCGCATAACCAATAGAGAGAGAGCCTTCCCGTAGTCGGTGCCCTGAGTTTAGACTTCTAGCCTCCTAAACTGTGAGAAAATACATTTTCTGTTCGGTAAAGCCATTCACTTGTGGTATTTCTGTTACAGCAGCACTAGATAACTAAGAAACTATCTTTTCAGATATTTTCAACCTATTTATGTGTATGTATACATATGTACACATACACATACTATAGCATAGTAGCATCAGAAGCCGTCTAAATTGACAAGGAGGGATGAGAATCAAGATCAGCTCAAAGCTGATTCCTATGAGGCGGAGGTCAGACATACCTCCCCTCTCCAACTTTTTCACCTTTTCTAACACCAGCCGTTCTCCCCATGGTACTCTGTACTTCTCTGCTGGGTTCAGTAATTCATTTGCAGTGGCCACACAGAACTCACCGTATTCACAGCTCTGGGGTTTATTAGGGAAGTAACAGGCTAAAACTGGGTATCAGGATCAACTTGGAGGTAACAGGAACAACTCAGGAACCATGATACAGTTCATCAGTCAGGACAGCTTCCGACCAGGACAGCTCTCAGCTTTCGCTCGTCCATGCCCCCAGGCAGGTCTTGCTCTCGGCCTGACCTCCACTGCCAGGCCTTGCTCTTGGTCTGGCTAACAGGTCCTTTTCTCAGCCATGCTAGCCTCTTCTCAACCTCTGCTCTGCTCTGGCAAGTGTTACAGCTCTTTAGCTCTGCTGACAAGTGCCTGAAGGCACCCTACTCTTCCAGCAAGTCTACTGCCCGAAGGCACTCAGCTCTCTCTCTCTCGGTGGGTTGGCAACCCCACTGCAGCCATCCTGCGCCAGTCTCCTGGTTTGCCGGTCATTACTGCTACTGTGATCTCGTGTTGTCTTGCACTGTCTCGTGCCGTCTCCAGTGTTACAGCTCTTGCTGTCTCTAGGAGGTTCTCAGCGCAGGGACCCCAGGTCCAAAGGACGCGCAGCGCTCCAGGTTCTTCTTCTGGATGATAGTGATGTCCCCTTCAACCTCTGGGGGGTTAGCCCTTTTATAATCCTACTCTTCCCACCAAGACCACCAACTGACCAAGCCCCTTGGTAGGCCACAGCTACCTAATTTACATAGTAATCAACAAACCCCTGCAAGGATTTGTGTACCTGATTTGCATAGTAAACTGTCAATCTGTTTGCAAGACCGTAGTCTAGCAAATTATCTTGGCAGAACTACAAAGTCAGGGCCAGAAAGCCACATATAAAGAGAAATCCGTTGCACTGCACTTACACATATAACACTTGTTGATGTCAAGTTGATTCCAACTTATGGTAACCCCATGTGTTACAGAATAGAACTGCCCCTTAGGGTTGGTTTTCTTGGCTATAATCTTTACAGAAGCAGATTGCCAGGCCTTTCTTCCACGATGCCACTGGGTAGGTTTGAATTGCCAACCCTTATGTTAGTAGTTGAGCCCAAACCATTTGTGCCATCCAGGGACCTCCATACACATATGCATATCTCTGTATATATCCCCCCATTGCCATCAAATTGATTCCAACTCATAGCGACCTTATAGACAGTAGAACTGCCCCATAGGGTTTCCAAGGAGCAGCTAGTAGATTTGAACTGCAGACCTTTTGGTTAGCATCTGTAGCTCTTAACCACTGCACCACCAGTGCTCTTCTCTATGTATACATATACATATATAGACACATACTTTTACAAAATATATAATATTGTGGGATTATAAATGATATATTTGTATAGTTGAGCAATATGATTTTTTTTTTTTTTTTTTTTTTGCTGTATACCAATATTGGTGTTAGTACATATAGATCTGTTATTTCTGTTTTTTTTCAGTTTCTGTAGTATGTTTTATACTATGACTATACCATAGTTTTATTTGGACTCGAAATTTGTCACTTCAGATTGTTTATAATTTTTTACCGTTATGAACAATGAAGAAAGGAGTTTCCTTGTATGTGCTTTCTCATGCACCTACATGAGAGTTTCTTTAATGTAGGTAAATTGGAATTACTGAGTCATATAGTATGTGCATTTTATAAATATTTGATTATGGAAAATTTCAAGCATATGCCGAAGTAGACAAAACAGAATAATGAACTCCTGCTCATCTTCAGCACTTATCAATCCATGGCCAATCTTGTTTCATCTGTACTCCCACCCATATTTCCCTCTCATATTTTGAAACATATTCAGACATCATGTCATTTGATCTGTAACTATTTCAGTATATATCTGGAAAAGATAATGTCTTTTTTTTTTAAGAATACAATCACAATACCATCATCACACTTAAAAATTAATAATTCTTTAATATCATTAAATATTTAGTCAGTTTTCAAATTTTTAATGTTTTAATGTCAAAAAATATTTTTGTCCTGTGTTTTTATTGTTTTGTTTGAATTGGAATCCAAATAAACTCCACACTGTGATTGGTTGATATATCATTTTTTTTAAAAGTATCTTTTAATCTATTCCCCCCCCCCGCCTTTTTTTTAAAAATTCTCACAGTGTGTTTATTGAAGAGACCAGGTTGTTTGTCCTGAAGATTTTTCCCCACTTTAGCTCTTGTTTGTTGCATCCCCATGTCATTGCTTAACGTGGTTTCTGTCCTGTGTATTTCCTGTATATTTTTAGCTGGATATAGCGGCTTGATGACATTCAGGCTTGCTTGCTTTCTATCGTTCTTTTTTTTTTTGTCAAGACTAGTTTATAGAAAGTGTTGTGACCTTCCAGGAGAAAGTGCATAATGATGTATACATTTTTTATTTTGAAGATGCTACCAGATTGTCCTTTAGAACTGTTGGTTTCTGTCTGTCCTTTTATCATTAGTATTTAAGAGTGCCATGTCACACACTCATGAAGTCTTGGTATCATCAAGCTTTTAAGATATTTTGAATCTGCCTAGAGGAGAATTCCATCTCAGTCTTTAATATTCATTTCCCTAGTTACTAGTGAGGTTGCTTATCCCCCACCCCCGCCACCTTTTTTAAGGATCATTTGTATTTTCTCTAATGTGAATTGACTATTCACACATATCCTTTGTCTCTTTTTCTGTTGGATGTTGAACGTTTTTCTTATTGATTTATACAGTTTTTGATCTTTTGATTATTTACTTTCTTTTTCCTGCAATATACCAAATATTTTCTCAGTTATTTCTAGTCTTTAGTGTTGATTATATTGTCCTTTAACATACAGAAATTGTAATAAAAAAAAGTGGTCAGATGTGTTGATCTTTTGCTTACGACTTAATATTTTTTGTTTGTTCAAGAAAGGTTTCTCCTTCCAGAGATAAAAAAATTCACTTATACTTTTTTTCCCTAATAACTTGAGGTTTAATTTTCATATTTAGGTATTTATCCATTTGATATTTTATTTCTTTTTGATAGTGTGGAATAGGGCTCTGTCTCTACTTTTATTCAAATAGCTAGCCAGTTGTCCTGGCACCATTTGTTGAATAGTCTGTCTTACTAATACTAAATGCAGTCTTTGTATATACTTTGTTGTCATTGTTGTGTGCCATCGAGTCGATTCCTACTCATATACTAAGGTCTCATGTTTGCAGGTGTCTGTACAATTACTATTCTGTTCCATTTATCTATTTGTATATTCATATGTTCATACCACTTAGTTTCAACTACTGTAGCGTTAAAATAGCTTTTGATATTCTAGCAGGAAAAATACCACTGCTTTGTTCTTTTTCAAAATGGTCTTTGCTATTTGTATGTATTTGTATATCTTTTATACTTCTAATCATTTTCACAAGGGGGATAAAAAATTCTGTTAGGATGCTATTTGGATTTGCATATTAATTTAGGAAGAATTAATATCTTTATATACTGACTATTTCTCCATTTACATGGAAAGTTTTGTTTTCATGGAAACTTTTATGGTTATCTACTTAAAGACCTTGCATGTATTTTACAGCGTTTATTATTCATGTTGTTGTTGTGTGCCCTTAAGTTGATTCCGACTCATAGCAACCCTACAGGACGAGTAGAACTGCCTCATAGGGTTTCCTAAGCTGAAATCTTTACAGGAGCAGATCACTAGGTCTTTTCTTCTGTGGAACTGCTGGTGGGTTTGAACCGCTGACCTTTCGGTTAGCAGCCGAGTGCTTAACCATTGTGTACCAGAGCTCTTTATTTATTCATAGGTAATTTTTATTTTTGTTGTTTCTGGGATGAGATGATCCTGATTTTTTTAAAAAACTTATAGCCTGCCCCTTCTCAGGTCCAATTTCTCCTTACCCTACTTTATTTTTTTCATAGCATTTATCACCTTTAACAGATTCCATAATTTGCCTGTTTATTGTGTTTATTGTTTTGCCTATTCTTCTCACGCTGTCTTCTAATGAATGTGATTTCAACACGGTCGGGGATCTGTCTTTTATTTCTTTTTCTTTTCTTTTTTTTTTTTTAACTTTTTTGTGCTCTAGGTGAAAGTTTACAGCACAAATTAGTTTTCTCATTCAAAAATTTATACACATTGTTTTGTGACATTGGTTGCAGTCTCCACAATGTGTCAGCACTGTCCCCCTTTACTTTTAAACCCTGGACTCCTAATGTCCATTTATCCAGGTTTCCTGTCCCTTCCTGCTTCTTTTCTTTGCTTTTGGGCAGGTGTTGCCCATTTGGTTTCCTATACTTGATTGAACTAAGAAGCACGTTCCTCACATGTTATTGTTTGTTTTATAGGCCTGTCTGATCTTTGGCTGAAAAGTAGACTTTGGGAGTGGCTTCAGTTCTGAGTTTGCTGGGTGTATGGGGGCCATAGTCTTGGGGGTTCCTCCAGTCTCTGTCAGACCAGTAAGTCTGGTCTTTTTTTTGTGTGTGAATTTGCATTTTCTTCTACATTTTTCTCCCGTTCTGTCCAGGACCCTCTATTGTGATCCCTGTCAGAGCAGTGGGTGGTGGTAGCCGGGCACCATCTAGTTCTTCTCGGCTCAGGCTGGTGGAGGCTGTGGTCCATGTGATCCATTAGTCCTTTGAACTAATATTTTCCTTGTGTCTTTGGTTTTCTTCATTTTCCTTTGCTGTGGATGGGATGAGACCCATAGATGTATCTTAGATGGCCGCTCACATGCTTTAAAAACCCCAGATGCTACTCACCAAGGTAGAATGTAGAACATTTTCTTTATGAACTACGTTATGCAAATTAACCTAGTTGTCGCCCAAGATCAAGGTCCCCAGCCTTCAGCCCCAGTAACTCAGTCCTTCAAGGTATTTGGATGTGTCTAGGAAGCTTCTATGACTTTGTGTTGGTCAAGCTGTGCTGACTTCCCCTATATTGTGTGTTGTCTTTCCATTCACCAAAGTTAACATTTGTCTATTATCTAGTTAGTGATTTCCCTCTCCATTCCTCCCCAGCCTTGCAACCATCAAAGATTGTTTTTTTCTGGGTGTAAACCTTTTTGTGGGTTTTTATAATAGTGATCTCATACAGTATTTGTCTTTGGGATTGACTTCTTTCACTCAGCATGATATTCTACAAATTCATTCATGTGAGATGTTTTTTGGATTCATCATTGTTCTTAATCATTGCATAGTATTCCATTGTGTGTATGTACCATGATTTGTTTATCCTTTCATCTGCTGATGGACACTTTGGTTGTTTCCATCTTTTTTACTATTGTGAATAATGCTGCAGTGAACATGGGTGTGCATATGTGTGTTCATTTGACAGCTCTTATTACTCTAGGATATATTCCTAGGAGTGAGGTTGCTGGATCTTATGGCATTTCTATTTCTAGCTTTTTAAGGAGGTGCCATATTGTTTTCCATAGTGACTGTACCATTTATCATTCCTATCAGCAGTGCATAAGAGTCCAGTCTCCCTGTAAACTCTGGAACATTTGTTATTTTCAATTTTTTTGATTAGTGCTGGTAACATTGAGGTGAGATGGTACCCTCCTTGTAGTTTTGATTTGTATGTCCTTAATGTCTAATGATTGTGAGATTTCCTCATGTGTCTGTTAGCCACCTGTGTGTCTTCTTTGGTGAAGCGTCTGTTCATGTCCTCTGCCCGTATTTTAATTGGATTATTTGTCTTTTTGTTGTTGCGGTGTTGAAATCCGTAGATTTCAGAGATCAGACCCTTGTTGAATATGTTGTAGCTAAAAAAATTTTCCCTGTCTGTAGGTTTTTTTTACTCTTTTGGTGAAGTCTTTTGATGAGCATAATGTTTAATTTTTAGGAGCTCCCAGTTATCTAGTTTATCTTCTGGTGTTTCTGCATTGTTAATTATGGTTTATATTGTTTTTATGCCATGTTTAGGGCCCTGAGTGTCGTGCCTGTTTTTTCGTTCCATGATCTTTATAGTTTTATATTTAGGTGTTTGATCCATTTTGAGTTAGTTTTTGTGTATAGTCCTGTTTCATTTTTTTGCAGGTGAACATCCAGTTTTGCCAATACCATTGTTTAAAAGACTGTCTTTTCCCCTATTTAATGGACTTTGGGCCTTTGTCAAAGATCTTCTGACCATAGGTGGATGGATTTACATCTGGGTACTTGATTCTGTTCTGTTGGCATATGAGTCTGTCATTGTACCAGTACCAGTCTGTTTTGACTACCATAGCTGTATGGTAGGGTCTGAGACCAGGTAATGTGAGGCCTCCGACTTTGTTCTTTTTGTTCATTAGTGCTTTGCTTTTCTGGAGCCTGTTTCCTTTCCATATAATGTTGGTGATTAGTTTTTCCATCTTGCTAAAGAATGCTGTTGGTATTTGGACCGAGATTGCAGTTATATCTGTAGATAGCTTTGGATAGACTTGACATTTTCACAATATTGAGTCTTTCTATCCATGATCATGGTATGATTTTCCATTTCTGTAGGTCTCTTTTGGTTTCTTGCAATAGTGTTTTATACTTTTCTTTGTATAGGTCTTTAATGTCCCTGGTTAGATTTATTCCTAAGTCTTTTATCTTTTTGGGGACTATTATAAATGGTATTGTTTCCCTGATTTCATTTTCAAAGTTTTCTTTGTTGGTGTATAGGAAGGCAACTAATTTTTGTATGTTGATATTGTAACTTATTACTCTGCTGAATCTTTCTATTCGTTCCAGTAGTTTTCTTGTGGAATCTTTCGGGTTCTCTATGTATAGGATCGTATCATCTGTGAATAGAGATAGTAGTTTTACTTTTCTTTTCCAATCTGGATGCCCTTTATTTCTTGCCTTATTGCTCTAGCTAGGACTACCAACACAATGTTAAATAGGAGTGATGATAAAGGGCATTCTTGTCTTGTTCCCGTTCTCAGGGAGAATGCTTTCAGCCTCTCTCCATTGAGAATGATGTTGGCTGTTGGTTTTGTATAGATGCCCTTTATTATGTTGAGGAATTTTCTTTCTATTCCTGTTTTATTGAGAGTTTTTATCAGGAATGGGTGTTGGACTTCATCAAATGCCTTTTCTGTATCAGTTGTGATGATCATGTGGTTCTTTTCTTTAATTTTATTTATGTAGTGGGTTACATTGATTGATTTTCTAATGCTGAACCATCCTTCCATACCTGGTATGAATCCCACTTCGTTTTGGTATATTATTATTTTTGATATGATGCTGAATTTTATTGACTAAAATTTTGTTGGTAATTTTTGCGTCTATATTCATGAGAGATAATTGTCCTGTAATTTTCTTTTTTTGTGGTGTCTTTGTATGGCTTTGGTATCAGAGTTGTATTGGCTTCATAGAATGAATTTGAGAGTATTCCTTCCTTTTCTATGATCTGGAATATTTTGAGTAGTGCTGTTTTGAGCTGTTCTCTGAATGTTTGGTAAAAGTCTCCAGTGAAGCCATCCAGGCCAGGGCTTTTTTTTTGTTGTTGGAGTGTTTTGTTTTGTTTTTTTAATTACCTCTTCAGTCTCTTCTCTAGTTATTAGCCTGTTCAGATTTTCTATCTCAGCTTGTGTTATTTTAGGTAGATAGTATGTTTCTAGGAGTTTGTCCATTTCTTCTAGGTTCTCAAACTTGTTAGAGTACAGTTCTTAATAGTATTCTGTTAATGATCCTCTTTATTTCAGTTGAGTCTGTTGTAATGTCCCCCATCTCATTTCTTCTTGGGTTTGTTGCTTCCTCTCCTGTTTTTCTTTTGTCAGTTTGGCCACTGGTTTGTTGATTTTGTTGATCTTTTCAAGGAACCAGATTTTGGTCTTATTGATTCTTTCTGTTGTTTTTCTGTTCTGTATTATTTTATTTGTGCTCTAATCTTTTTTTCTTTTTCCCACTCTAATCTTTATTTTTTCCTTTCTTCTGATGCCTGTGGGCTTCTTTTGCTGTTCTCTTTCTATTTGTTGGAGTTGTAGGGCTAATGTTTTGAGTTTGGTCTGTTCTTTTTTGAAATGTGTGTTTATTGCTGTAAATTGACGCCTGAGCACTGCCTTTGCTTGCTGTGCCCCAACAGTTTTGGTATGATGTATTTTCATTTTCATTTGATTCTTGGAATTTTTTTCTTCCCTCTGATTTCTTCTATTATCCAGTTGTTTTTAAGCAAGGTTTTATTCAGTTTCCATGTATTTGATTTTTTTCCCTTGCTTTTCCTGTTACTGATTTCTACTTTTATGGCCTTTTGATCAGACAGAATGCTTGGCATTATTTTAATGTTTTGGATTTTATTGAGGGTTGTTTTGCGGCCTAAAATGCGATCTATTCTGGAGAATGTTCCATTGTGTGTTAGAAAAGAATGTATATGTTGTTGCTGTTGGGTGGAGTGTTCTATATATGTGTATGAGGTCAAGTTGGTTGATTGTGACCTTTAGATCGTATGTATCTTTGTTATGTTTCTTTCTAGGTGTTCTGTCCTTTACCGAGATTGGTGTGTTGAAGTCTCCTCCTGTTATTGTAGAACTGTCTGTTGCTCTTTTTAGTGCTGTTAGTGTTTGTTTTAGTATTTTGGAGCTCTGTCGTTGAGTGTGTAGGTATTTATGAAGGTTATGTCTTTTTGGTGGATTGTCCCTTTATTGTTGTTAGGTGCCATCGAGTTGGTTCTGACTCATAGCGACCCTATGTACAGCAGAACGAAACACTGCCCAGTCCCGCATCATCCTTACAATTGTTGCTATGCTTGAGCCCATTGTTGTAGCCACTGTGTCAGTCCATCTTATTGAGGGTCTTCCTCTTTTTTGCTGACCCTCTACTTTAGCAAGCATGATGTCCTTCTCCAGGATCTGGTCCTTCCTGATAACATTTCCAAAGTATATGAGACAAAGTCTTGCCATCCTCACTTGCAAGGAGAACTCTGGCTGTATTTATTCCAACACAGACTTGTTTGGTCTTCTGGTGGTCCATGGTATATTCAATATTCTTTGCCAATACTGTAATTCAAAGGTATCAATTCTTCTTCGGTCTTCCTTATTCATTGTCCAGCTTTCACATGTATGTGAGGTGATTGAAAATATCAGGGCTGGGGTCAGGTGCACCTTAGTCCTCAAAGTGACATGTTTACTTTTTAACGGTTTAAAGAGGTCTTTTGCAGCAGATTTGCCCAAAGCAGTATGTCATTTGATTTCTTGACTGCTGCTTCCATGAGCGTTGATTGTGCATTCAAGTAAAATGAGATCCTTGACAGTGTCAGTCTGTTTTTCATTTATAACCCAGTTCTCTTTGAGTTTTATAGGAGCAGATGTCCATGTTGTATAGAAATAATAACTTTTGGAGGTTTTTTTGCTTTCTAAAATTAATAAATTTTTTTTCCTGTTTCTTGATTTATTGCATTGGCTAGGGCATCTAGTACCATGTCAAATCGTACAGGTGATTTCCCTAGTTATTAGCTTGTTCTTAATATGAATTATAATACATTTGGTGTTTTATTATTAACTATAATGTTTACCTAGGAGCCCTGTTGGTGCGGTTGTTAAGGACTCGGCTGCTAACTGAAAGGTGGGTGTTTTGAACCCGTCAGCCACTTTGCAGGAGAAAGATGTGGCAGTCTGCTTCTGTAAAGATTTGTAGCCTTGGAAACCCTACCGGACAGTTCTGCTCTGTCCTGTAGGGTTGCTATGAGTCAGAATCAACTCGATGGTCACGGGTTTGGTTTTGGGTTTGGATAATGTTTACCATAGATTTTTGATAGGTCTTAATAAAGTAGGGAATTCTTTTTTGCTTCTAACTTGCTAAGAGTTTTTGTTTTTGGATGTTGAATTTTATTAACGGGAAGAGTCACATCAATTGTCTCTAGGAGAGTTTTCACCATTTTGTTTAAGATACCTGCAAGAGGTGATACAGTTGGACAGATAGTGGTGCTAACAAATAGAGAAGCTGAGGAGAGCTATTGGAAGTCTTACCGGGAGTGGAGAGACTAAAATTGGAACTTAAGGTTATAAAAACAGATAGAGTTTGAGTGACCAAGATCCTGAGAGAAGATTAGCATAGATAAGTGAGCCCAAAAGTCTGAACTATTTTCCCCCTAGAGATTGTCACAGATTAGTAAGTGGCACAAACCAATAGGCAAAAAA
Organism: Trichechus manatus latirostris; assembly: GCF_000243295.1. NCBI lineage: Eukaryota > Metazoa > Chordata > Mammalia > Sirenia > Trichechidae > Trichechus > Trichechus manatus. The sequence continues at coordinate 4,046,322 of NW_004443988.1, forward strand.
TTTGAGCAGAAAATGGCTGCTAAAAGGGTGAGAAGCTCAGCTGAGTTTTCGGCAGTCTCATTGTGCTAGACATCGAGGAGTCCTGGATAACATCCTAGGCTTTCAGTTGCAATTTCTAAAGAACTATATCCTAGAAGTAAGGGTAAACCAGGAATAGACTAAGTTTTAACAAGATTGTAAGCTAGCTGTAAATTAGCTTAATCTCTGATTGGATTAGCTTTTACTGTCAGCCAGAAACTCTTAAAAATCTTCCATTGAAGAAGATAATATCTTTCGTAGCCCCTACAATTTTTATTATGCAATATCTGACATTCAGTCCCCAGATTCGAGGCATGTCAGGAATCAGAATCAAGGGAAAAAAACAGATATAGAAACAGATATACAAAAGGAAATGAAGAAAAACTACAGATAAGTTATTAGAATTAATAAATGAATTTAATGATGTTGCTTGATGATAAGCCAATTTAAAAAAAAAAAACTTTCTAAATAGCAGCAACAGTTAGAAAGTGCAATTGATAGGAAGTTTTTTTTCTTTCTTTTTTTTTTTTATATTTTATTTAGTTGGGCACCATCTACCTGTACTGGACTCAGTCTGGTAGAGGCCTTGGTAGCTGTGGACAATTAGTCCTTTGGACTAATCTTTTCCTTGTATCCTGTTCTCTTTATTCTCCCTTGCTCCCGAAGGGATGAGACCAGTGGAGTATCTTAGATGGCCGCTCACAGGCTTTTAAGACCCCAGACGCTACCCACCAAGGTGGAATG
>NW_004443988.1:4055397-4060277 GCF_000243295.1 Trichechus manatus latirostris
AAAAAAGCAACACTAGCAGCCAACAAATGCCACCCAGAGATCCGCCGGTTTGGGTGTGTGGAATGCAAGCAGCTGGTGCTTCCCAGTCAAGAGACCATGGCCGCGGGAAGCAGAGGACGCCGAGCCGGGGCGAAGACGGGTTGGAGGTGGGAAACCGCACACCACAAATTACCGGTTATTTTGTCTGCCGCTGGACGCTCCGTGAGGCTGCTTTCTCGTACGCCCATTTGCTGGTCTCCCATAGGAGTCCAAGATGGTGGATCCGCCCTGCGTTAGCTGTTAGGGGACCTCTGCATGAATCTCTCCTTGCTCTGCTTTCTCGGTCAGTTTTCTCACTCCGTTTGGTGCTTGGCTGAGTTCTTTATCTCTTCATTTGATGTTTTAGGGTTTTAGGATTGTTGTATTCTCTGTTCGGCTTAGTTTTTTGGATCTTTGCTGTGGAGGGACGGCGTGGTGCTTCTGCCTAGAGCGCTATTTTGCCAGAACTAGGAAGTTGTTTTTTCTTGATTAAAATTTATAAGCATGTTGGAAAATTTTTATGGAATGCAAATGACCAAGAATAGCTCAGACAACCTCAATGAAGAAGATGTACAATACTAAGTATTAGGACTTTATAATGCTACAATAACTGAGACAGCGTGGTATTGGTGCAAGCATAATAAATAGATCAGAGGAACAAAGTCCAGAAACACACATACACATATATAGACTCTTGATTTATGACAAAAGTAATGATGCAATGCAATGAGAGAAAAGATAGTCTTTTTCAATAAATGGCTCTAAATCATTTAGATATCCATATGGAAAAATATTAAGTTGGCACATACTTTATACCATCCACAAAAATCAGTTCCAGGTGCATTATAACTCTGAATTTCAAAAGAAAAACAATGATACAAGAGCAATATCTTCATGGGCTTAAGATTGGCAGAGATTTTTCAGCAGCACACAGAAAGCACTAATCATAAAGGAAAAGACTGATAAATTTTACCATTTTAAAATTAAGAACTTATGTTCTTAGTGACTGAGAGGTGGCTTAGTGACAAGTGGGGTGGGGGTTCTTCTGGGGTTCTTCAAATGATCTGTTTTCCTCATCTGGGTAGCAGTTACACTGGTGTGTTCATTTTGTGAAAAGCAGTTGGACTGAATGCTTATGATTCATGTATTGAAAATGACATATATTCAGAAAAGTTTTACTTTTTTTTTTTTAATTCTTGCTTGGCATTCAGTGACGCCTTTTCAACTGACATCTGAAATATAAATTATTCCTTTTTAGTTTTTCTTTCCCTTTCATGTTTCTCAAGTACTTTTTAAAAAAATTGTACTGTTAATTTTTATTATTAATTTAAAAAATTTTGAGATGGTTGTAGATTCACATGCAGTTACCCATGTAACTTTTACCCAGTTTCCCCCAATGGTAATAGCTTGCAAAACTGTAGTACAGTATCACAACCAGGATATCGACATTGATAAGTCAAGATACAGAACATGTCTATCACCACAAGGATCCCTCATATTACACTTTTATAGCTATGCCTGTTTTCCTCGTGCCCCCATTTCCTTCTTAACCATTGGTAACCACTAATCTGTTTTCCATTTCTATAATTTTGTCATTTTAAGAATGTTTTATAGATAGAATCATATAGTATATAACCTTTGGGATTAACTTTTTTTTAACTCTGCATAATTCTCTGGAGAGTCTCAATAGTTTGTTCTTTTTTATTGCTGAGTAGTATTCTATGATACGCATGTATGACAGTTGTTTAACCACTACCCGTTTAAGGACTTCTGGGTTGTTTTCAATTTGGGGCTATTAAGAATAAAGCTGCTATAAATTTTTGTGTGCAGCTTTTTTTTATGTGAACATAAATTTTCATTTCTCTGGGATAAATGACAGTGTAGTTGCTGGGTCATACGGTAGTTGCGGAAGAAGAAAATCAGCTGGTGAAAACCATTTGGAGCCCAACGGTCTGATCCACAGCCTATCATGGGAAAGGCGGAAGACTGGGCAGCATTTCATTCCATTGTGCATAGGGTCGCCATGAGTCGGGGGTGACTCAATGGCAGCTAACGAAAACAACATGGTAGTTGCTTATTTCGTTAAAAAAAAAAAAAAAAACCTACCAAACGCTTTTCCAGATGTTATACCATTTTACATTCCCACCAGCAACGTATGAGTGATCCAGTTTCTCTGCATCCTCACCAGCATTTGGTGTTTTTCACTTTTTTTTTGTTTTAGCCATTCTGATAGGTGTGTAGTGATATCCCCTTGTAGCTGTAATTTACATTTCCTTAATGACTTATGATGTTGAGTGTCTTTTCATGTGCTTATTTACCAACCGTCCTCTTCAGTGAAATGTCTCTTGATACTGTTTGCCCATTTCCTAATTTGTTTGTTTTTTACTGTTGAATTTTGAGAATTCTTTATATATTCTAGATACCAGTCTTTTGTCAGTTATGTAGTTTGAAAATATTTTCTCACAATCTGTAGCTTTTGTTTTTTTTTTTCATCCTCTTAATTAACAAGGTCTTTCACAGAGCAGAAGTATTTAATTTTGATGAAGTCCAATTTTGTCAAGTTTTCCTGTTTTGGATTGTGCGTTTGATGTCAAATCTAAAAACTCTTTGCCTAACCCTAGATCCTGAAGATTTTCTCCTCTATGTTTTTTCTAAAAGTTTTATAGTTATGTCTGTGATCTATTTTGAACTAATTTTTGAATAAAATGTGAGACTTAGGTTGAGGTTTATTGCTTTGCCTATAGATATTCAATCACTCCGATGCCATTTGTTGAAAAGGGTATCTTTCTACCATTGAATTGCTTTTGCACCTTTGTCAAATGCCATTGGGTATATTTGTGTAAGTCTAATAATAGGACCTCAGTTCTGTTCCATTGGTGGCTATACCTTTGCCAGTACCATACAGTATTGATTACTATAGCTATATAATACATTTTGAAATGCCTCTCACCCTATTCTTCTTTTTCAGAATTGTTTTAGTTATTATAGTGTCCGTATACATTTTAGAATAACCTTGTCTGTATCTACGAAAAGTCATGCTGGAATTTTGATAGGAAGATTTAAATCTGTAAATTGGTTTTCGGAGAATGGATCTTTAGTATGTTGTGTCTTCCAGTCTGTGAATATGATATTTCCATTTATTTAGATCTTCTTTGATTTCATTCATCATTGTTTTAAAATTAGTCTTTTGGTCTTAAGAATTATTTTGGAGAAAAAAACGATAATTTTCTATATTCCATTTTATTAAAAAGAAATATATAAAATCTTTAGTTTTTATTTGCTTCAAGAGAAACATCCCAGTGTACTGTACACTACATATTAATTAAGAATAACACTTTAAGTATATTAAATTTATTTGCTACTGCTCCCCCATGCATTTTCTAAAGGAGATTGCATTAATTTCGTGTTATTGTTCCAGTTGGATCCAACTGACTGTCATATTGTTTTCCTAATTCCAGGTTCCCTTTACTGCTACATCAGAGAATGAAGTAATCTGCTAAGAAATCACTACTACTCTGAATAGTTTAGATGTAAGTGGGGTAAGTTTAATATCAACTTAAATACTCCCTGGATTTTTATAGTGAATTCCTGATTTGGGCCTATAATGTGCCAGGCATCAAGCTGGTTACTGGGAAGAACACCCTCACTTTTATTTTGCTCTGTGCCTGTGGTGGATTCTCAGTTTTCTTTTGGATAAGGAACCGCTTTGAGGGTGTATTTAAAGCTGTAGGTCCTTTTAAGAAAATGCACATTTGCCCATTCAGGGAATTCGAGGACCTTCTGAAATCCCCTAGAGTTCACAGACTCTAGAGTAAACTCTCTGCTCTGCAGTTTTAAAAACATTTTTACATGCTTTGGCTCAGTGGTGAAGAGCTTGGCTGCTAACCAGAAGGTCGGTAGTTCGAATGTACCAGCCACTCGTTGGAAACCCTATAGGGTAGTTCTGCTCTGTCCTATGTGAATTAGTTGGTGATATTCATATTTCACAAGGAAGAAACTGCTGCTCAAAATGGTATGTGACTTGTCTAGTATCACATAGCTGTCAAATGTGAGGCTAGAAGTGAAGACTTTCCCGAATTATAATTCCTTCCGATGGCATCAGTATTTTTTAAGGTTCTTGCTACCTAATATGGTTATGTCAGCTTTCTGTCAACTGCAATAAATGTGTTTTACCACATCATCATATTGAGTGTTACCCCACCCCAGCATTTCCTAAATTGATATGTGCACAATGGTGTTTCATTTTAATTTGTTTCTGTCCACTTACCACTGAACTCTTACCAGTTTTTATATCATTGTGCATGAATTTTTAATATATTAAGAATATTAACTTTATCCAGTATGTTGCAGGTATATTTACCCTTTTTATTTGCCTTTTAATTTCATATGATTTCTTTTTATGTATAAACCTGTTACCATTGAGTCAATTCCAACTCATAACGACCATATAGGACAGAGTAGAACCACCCCATAGGGTTTCTAAGGAGTGGCTGGTGGATTCGAACTGCCAACCTTTTGGTTAGCAGCTGCACTCTTAACCACTGTGCCACCAGGGCTCCAAAGACCGGTCAAGTGAAGCAGTGGGAGTGGAGAAGGAACAAAGGAATCTAACTGGTTGTGTTCAATTAGTTGTAAACCTCCACGCTGTCCTACTAACCTCTGATTTTTTTTTTCTTTTCCTAGTTTAGAAAGATTCAAAGATTTGACACATTCATGTGAACACAGACACACACACACATATTCACATATTTTTTTTTTTAATTGTACTTCAGGTGAAGGCTTACAGAACAAATAGTTTCTCATGAAACGGTAGTACACATATTGTTTTATAACATTGGTTAACAACCCCACAACATGTCAAC
>NW_004443988.1:4061630-4077039 GCF_000243295.1 Trichechus manatus latirostris
GCCATATCATTTTCCAAAATGGTTGTATCATTTGCATTCCCACCAGCAGTGCATAAGTGTTCCGATCTCCCCGCAGCCCCTCCAACACTTGTTATTTCCAGTGTTTTTGATTCGTGCCAGTAATGCCGGGGGTGAGATGGTATGTCATTGTGGTTTTAATTTGCATTTCTCTAATGGCTAGTGATCATGAGCATTTCCTCTTGTGTCTGTTGGCCATTTGAATGTCTTCTTTGGTGAAGTGTCCATTTCCTCTGCCCATTTTTTAATAGGATTATTTGCCTCTTTGTTGTAGAGGTATTGGATTTTCTTGTAGAAAAGTATGGAACGCTTCACCAATTTGCGTGTCATCCTTGTGCAGGGGCCATGCTAATCTTCTCTGTATCATTCCAATTTTAGTATATGTGCTGCCGAAGCAAGCACATCACATATATTTTTTTAACATAATGAGAATCTGAAAGATTAAAAAAAGATGTTATTTAATTTGCAGTTATTTGATTTCTTTTTATCATATGTTCATTAGCTGTTGGACTTTCTTCTTTGAATATTTTTTGTTTAGCTATTTAATCTTTTGGAATTTTTATGTGTGGTATTATGTAGAAATCTAACTTTTTTCTCCTAAAATCATTAGTCCCAATAGCATTTTATGAATGTTTTATTTTTTTACCCACTGATTTCAAAGTCTGCCTTTATCATATATAAAATTCCCACATACACGTGTTTATGTGTCTGTACTACTGTTCCTTTGATGTAATTCTGTCTGCATAATTATTGTAGTGTTTTAATGCTATTATAGCTTTAAAGTCTCTTCTTGTTAGTATTTCAAAATGTTTGTCTTGTTTATTCTTTGGTATTAATTTTTTACAGAGTAACTTTAGAATATATTCATCAAGTAAAAAAATAAACATAGAGATTTGGATTAGAATTGCATTGAGTTAAAGAGTCATTTGGGAGAGAATTAGCATCTTGGTGTTACTACATCTTTCTAGCTGGTCACTGGTATTTCTATTGTAGTTCAGTTCTTCCAGCCTTTGCTATGCTTATGTATGTTCTACACATGTGTATCTTGGTGGAATTAGGAGATCCTCTTCTCTGTGACTCTCCTCTTAGGGACTTTCCTCATACTCTGCTTCCCAGGAGTACCTTTTCCCAGGTGTTCTCTCTAGAAAGTTGTGGTTTTTTTCTTTCAGTCTTAGGTCCTCCCATCCCTCCCCCTTGTGCAGTTATGCCCAGTTGGGGTCCTCTTGGGTTGAAGCAGTAAGGGAGAAAAATACATAGTAGTGAGGATTTCCTCTGATCCTCTTCATACTACTCTGGCCCTGAGGGGCTGAGGGATGAATTTTCTCTTAGGCTTTTAAGTGCCCCATCTGGGCAGTAAAGCGTTATTTTTTGGGCTGGCTTTGGGGCATGGCCAACAGAGGAATAAAAAACGAGAGGAAAAAAAGAGAAGGAACTGGGACTTCTCTCTTCCACTCCCTCCTTCTAGCTCGCAGGTTCCCTCCACCAGAAGGAGGAGGTGTGTCTCGGAGTTCTCCTGTCAATTCCTGCTGTCAATTCCTGCTGCATAATTCTGGGACTCTGCCCACCCTCTGATCAAAATCGTAGATAAAGGTAGATTTTTTGTTTTTAAGAGTAAATTCACTGCATATTGGTTGTTCTTCAAGTTTTGACTTAGGTTGTTCTTGAAGTTTTGCTCTGACTTCCCTCGCCAGTGCACCTGCCATTGCGTTCTTGTCAGAGTCGTCAGGTGGGTTACATTTAATATTCCATCCAGAGTTTTTAGTTGTAATCAGTGCTGAGATGGGCTTAATGGGCTTTCTCCATCTTGTCCTTTGCTGAAAGTCAGGTTATTTTATTTTGAAAGTAATTGTTATTTTTAATTTCCAAAAGTTCTTTCTTGTTCCATGATTACTGCATTTTACGAACAGATTTTTCTTGTTTTTTGGACATATTAGCCTTTTGAATTTCTCTAAACATACCAATTAAAGTTAACAATATTTATTACTTTTTTTTTTTCCTTAACTCTATTTCTTTGGGTCATTGTGCCTCTGCTTTTTCACCTTACTGCCTCTCTTTTGTGCTGTTGTTTTTTATCAAGTGGCTATGATTCCTTGCTATTCTTTTCAACAACATTTTCAAATGAACGTCTAAATCAGTGGTTGTCAACACTTGGGGACCCAGTTAAAATTTAAATTCCTGGCCCCACTCCCAAAATTCTGATTCAGAAAGTCTAGGTTGCGATACCTTAACACCTAAGATGATTCTGATGTTGGTAGTTTGAAGATAATCCTTGAAATCTTGGTAACTGGTGTAACTTTGTAAAGGACAGTATTCTCCTTTACAACTCGTTATCTTCCCCACTGAATATTATGACTGACCACAGGACTCTGCAGGTCGGCTTCCCACTTACTCTGGTGTGTGGGAGGGGAAAAGTATATATAGGCAGAGTTCTGTTTTTCTTCATCATGTATTTGTAGGGAAAGGCTAATAAGCTGGGACCTCACCCTCAATTTCTGCTGTAGGGAAGGAATTTTTCTGCAGAAGAGTTCCGAGTAGCTCTGAGTTGTCTTCCTTTTTTTCCTTTCCATGGTCTCTGCCCATTGAGATTGTCGCTAGGCTTTTATTATCTTCATCTCAAAGTTCACACTTTAAGCCCTCTGACAAAGACTTTAGACTCATAGTAAATGCTGTGGCCAGCATTTGCTATTTACCAGCAGAGTTGTACTGGCCATCTTTGGTGGCTTTTTACTCATTTGTTCTGTGGCCTGCCTACATTCTCAGATTCTACTGACTGACTTAGGGAGAAGGATAGATGCCATCTGGAACTGAAAGTCCACTGTTACTTTTAAAGTGATGTTTTGCACTGTGTCAGAAGGTATTTCTATTGACTTCTCACATAAGATAATCATCATAATATCTGTAGAAGGATTACAAGCTTACTCAAAGAAAATGTAGCTTCCTTATTTTTTATAACTCATCTCTTCCTTCTAATGAGCCTTGGCCACTGAGTAACTGGAGGAAAAACACTAGAGTTATTCCAGTCTGGTAAACTAGGTGCTATCTAGTAACTTAAATTCATTGCTTTGGGTATTGCAGTCTCTGTTTGGATACTGAGCCATTCAGATATCATCTCCTCCTTCACACCTTTCCAAGGTGGAATCCAGGCATACAGGCTGGGTGTATGTGGCTTGTGTGACTTTGTTGTGGTGGATCCTCTGTCCATGTGTTATCTTCTAATCAGCTTATAGCCTCTGGTTTCTTCCTGCTCTCCTTTCAACTGGTCAGGGCTGCTCCTTGGAATTGTGACCACTGAGGTACTATCAAAACTCTCCTTGGGTGTTGTACAGATATCTGCGACTGAAGTTTGCAACTGATAATAAGTTGAAATCTGTTCTCTTGGCTCTCAGGGTGCATTGGTCATCTTCTTTGGTGTCATTGGTAACCTGATGTCTGGCTAGGGCTTCCCATTGGCTTCCTGGCCAATTGGTCTCTCTTCTAGGCCTCTGCTATGGAGTTACTTTGCCTCTGTCATAGTTGACCTCTCCTGGCAAACTCTCTGTTCCACATCATATGTTAATTTATCTTATACTGCTTGAGAGCACAGAGAAATTTCCTAATGTCTTCCATCGTACATGGGAGAAAAGGGAGACTCCGGAGCTAATCTCAGGTCCTTTCTCAACCTGACTGTGTCCCTGCACGTGTATTTTGATGTGGCTAATCCCAGCTTGGAAACCCTGGTGGTGCAGTGGTTAAAAATTTGGCTGCTCCTTGCAAACTCTATGGGGCAGTTCTACTCTGTCCTGTAGGGTTGCTGTGAGTCAGAATTGACTCAACATCAATGGCTTTGGTTTGGGTTTGGGTTAACCCCATCTTGTGCTGGGTGTGTGTGTATGTGTGTATGTGGTGGGGGGTCAGGGGTTATTGTTAGTAGTGGTGGTAAGGGTGGTAGTGGTCGTGGTGGTGGGTATATGTGTGTGTTTGGGACTTTAATTTACACATTTTCTAGATCATATCTTTTACCCTAGGTAGCATGCCTCCTGTTATAGCTGTCATGAGCAGAAGGGATGTCTTCTCTACTATAGAAGAAACTCTGTAATATGAATCTTTTAGACTTGGTCAGAAAATATTGATGTTTAAAAAAATCCTTCTTTGGAAAAAGCCAGGCTTTCAAGATTTATCTTGTTGTAAAATCCTTTTTTAAATTCAGAAGGTGAATATTAGCTATTTCTTTCTCTTTTCATTCCTAATCTTTTCCAAGAAAATTGATGTAACTCATAGAATTGTAGGTAGGCCAGTGTAAGGAAATGCAAATGAAAAAAAGCATATTAATAAATGTTTTCATAATCATTAGAGTATGTCTCTCCTCTTTTTTTTTTCAAAATTTCCTTGACTTCTCTTATACATTTACCCTTTTAACCATAGTATAGACTCTTATATGAATATATTTCTAAAAAAAATTGTATTTTTTATTTCATTTGTATTAAGCTTATAACTTTGAGATTGGTTTTTGTCTTAACAATAGTTTTCCCAAACAGGAAGATAGTTTGTGTCTCTATTTTTTCAAATCTTCTTTACATATTTATCCAGTAAAGTTTTATAGAAGTTTTAAAATGTAGATCTCTCAGGGGCAACTCAAAAGATTAGAGAGTAAACTTAGGGGGCAGTGAGTTTATGTTAATGCGGGAGGAACAGTTCTGAAAAGGAGGGAGAGAACGGTTGCACAACATGAAGAATATAATAAGTGTCACTGAATTGTACATGTAGAAATTGTTGAATTGATGTATGTTGTGCTGTGTATATTCCCATCAACAACAAAAAAGAAAATATTAAAAAAAAAAACCCTAAAACAAAAAACAAAAAAAACAAATGCATGTCATGACTCAAGTTGTGAAAATAAAAGCTTTTTATTATCTCATCAATAGCCCCTCTCCTCCCAAAAAATAGGTCTCTTGCATTCTTTTTAGGCTGTTCTTTTTAATTTTTTCATGTTTAAGAGAGCAAACTCCAGCTTGGAACTTAATTCCTTCTGCCTTGTGGCTTTTTCCTGTGTGTTCCCATAGCACTTTGTTTTTCTCTTTTGTAATAAACAAGTCAATTCTGACTCATGGCACCCCCACGTGTGTCAGAGTAGAACTGTGTTTTATAGGGTTTTCAGTGGCTGATTTTTCAGATGTAGATTGCCAGGCCTTTCTTCTGAGTTGCCTCTGGATGGACTCAAACCTCCAACCTTTTGGTTAGCAGCTTGGGTATATTAACCATTTGTATCACCCAGGGGCTTCTTTCTCTTTTGTAGAATCAGCTCAAGGGCAGGGACTTAGGTGTTGCTTGTCTTTATTTGCCTTAAGCAAACCAAATCCTTTGCTGTTGAGTCGATTCCGACTCATAGCAACCCTATAGGATGGAGTAGAACTGCCCCATAGGGTTTTGAAGGAGCGGCTGGTGGATTTGAACTGCCATTCTTTTGGTTAGCAGCCAGGCTCTTAACCCCTGCACTACCAGGGCTCCTTGTTTGCCTTAGTGCCTAACAAATTCCTGCTCATGATAGGCATGGGAGAATTAGCGATTCCTATACTTCTTCCCTGATTTATTTTCTCCATAGTACTTATCATATTCTAATATACTGTAATGTTTACTTACATGTTTTATTTATTGTCTGTCTCCCCCTACTAAATTATAGTAAGTACCATGAAGGCAGAAATTGTTAACTCTTATGCTTACTGCAATATTCCTAGCACCTAGAAGAGTACCTGGCACCAAGATGACCAGTGAATAATTTGTTGAATGAGTGAATGAATTGTTGAAATTTAGGAAATTGTCTAAATTATACCATACAGACTAAATTACTATAGGTAAAACTTCTGGCATGGAAAAAAATTAGTAATGTAATCAGCAAAACATAAAGTTTAAAAGCTAGAAAGACCTTTATATCATCTTATTCTATTCCATTTTGTGAAATGACCAAGGCACAATTAGTCCTAATGTGCCTCAGTTTTCTCCTCTGCAAGCTAAGAATAATTGTATCTTTCTTATAGATTGTCCTGATGCATGTATATAGAGCGTATTAACTCTTAGCATACTGGCACTTAGTGAAGGCTCAATAAAGGTTGGCTTCCATTACTATTATTTGGAATATTTTTCATCTGTAATTTTTGGATGTAAAATTTTTTTTAGCTTTTGCTTGAGTTTAAAAGAAAAAGAAGTTTATAGAGGCCAGGCTATCTGTTAATCTGTTTTAATTCGTTCAGTGTGCCAAGCTCCCTGTCCTCTGGGTGGATGCCTCTGCTCTTCCTTGGGCCCAGAGAACACTCTTCCCTGCCATGTTTGCCTGTTTAACACCTACTTACTTTTCAGGTCTTTCAGCCTAGGGCTCTAGTATGTCTTATTATTTCCTTCATTTTTTTAACTTTTATTTTGAAAATTTCCCAACATATACAGGAGTGGAGAGTGTAATTAATTCCTATATAACCATAATCCAGGGCTCCTGGATGGCACAAATGCTTTGCTCTCAGCTGCTAACCAAAAGGTTGGCAGTTCAAATCCACCCCAGGCACTGTGGAAGAAAGGCATGGTGATCTATTTCCATAAGATTATAGCCATTGAAAACCCTACACACAGTTCTACTCTGAAATACGTGGGGTCACCATGAGTCAGAATTGACTCGATGGCAATGAGTTTGGTACCCGTAATCCAGCATCAATAGCTCTCAGCGTTAGGTCTCTTTATATATCAAAGAAGCCTTAGTTTATATCCTAGTAAATACCTTTTATTTTTTCTTCATGGCACATTAACCACAATTTGGAATTATGTATTTAATATCTCTCTTCTCCATTAGATTGTAAGTTTTATAAAGGCATGAGTTTTGCTGTTTTCTTTATTGTGATATACCCAGTGTCTTATACAGTGCCTAAAACATGGTAGACTCTCAGCTGTCAAATGAATGAATTATTTAAATAACTGAAAGGGTTGCTGAAGGGTTTTTTTTTTTAACTTTATTTTTATTGTACTTTAGATGAAGGTTTGCAGAACAAACTAGCTTCTCATTAAACAGTTGGTACACATATTGTTCCGTGACATTGGTTGCCAGCCGCACAACATGTCACCACCCTCCCCTTCTTGACCTTGGGTTCCCTATTACCAGCTTTCTTGTCCCCTCCTTTCTTTTCGATCCTTGCCGCTGGGCTCGTATGCCCATTTAGTCTCGTTTTATGGGCCCGTCTAATCTTTGGCTGAAGGGTGAACCTCAGGAGTGATGTCATTACTGAGCTAAAAGGGTGTCCGGTGGTCATATTCTTGGGGTTTCTCTAGTCTCTGTCAAACCAGTAAGTCTGGTTTTTTTTTTTTGTGAGTTAGAATTTTGTTCTACATTTTTTCCCAGCTGTCCAGGACCCTCTATTGTGATCCCTGTCAGAGCAGTCGGTGGTGATAGCTGGGCACCACCTAGTTGTGCTGGACTCAGTCTGGTGGAGGCTGTGGTAGTTGTGGTCCATTAGTCCTTGGACTGATCTTTTCCTTGTGTCTTTGTTTTTCTTCATTCTCCCTCTGAAGGGCTTTAAAAGAAGAACATTTGATGAAAACTTTTTGACCAACAAAGGTTGAGTAAAATTAGTTGGGCAGCTTTATTTTAAAACTATAGTTAGGTACCTTCTCAGCTCAGATTTGTGTACTTACTAAACAACCTTGTGCTCTTAATTTGATTTATCCAACTAAGCTTCTCTGCTGGAAAACAAATTCACTGACCTCCTGGCAGAAATACTAATTGCATTTATAAGAAATTGTTCAGTGTAAATGACTAAATTAGCTTTTAGGGATCACTCCTGGATCAGGTAAAGTGATCCATTGAGGTACTAGACCCCCTGGGGCTGAGAGATAAAGTGCCCTGAAGGCTCTGTATAGAATAATCTTCAGGCCTTTGCCCAGCCATCAGCCTATCTCTTGTTACTATAACCTCATTTGATGAAAATCAAGAAAACTGTTTTTCTTCTCAAATTCCTGTTTCCTCCTACTTTTTTGTACTGTTTTGAAGCAGTTACCATGGTTACTAGTAGAGGCTCCTTGGGAGCTTTAAAAACATCAGTCAGTTTCACAGCTGGAGGCAGGGTGATCTAGATAAAAGCATAAGAATAAAGCTTACAGTGTTTTTTCACCTGTTATAACTGAGTTCTTTCATTAGGGAGCACTTTGCATAAAATGAAATGTTCTTTGTTCCCATTAAAGTAGACAACATTTTAATTTAAATTCACAGTAAGTAGCACCTGGCTGCTTTTTAGATTCAGGAAAAGGGAGATGACCACTCACCTGTCCCCCACCTGAGCCTGCCCTCTATCCTCTTTTTTCTTGTCTCTATTTCTTTACTACCTTCCCTGAGTCAATGGTGAGCGGTTGTAATGCTGACATTTGGGGCTCAGGATGGGTAAGATTGTGAAGTTGTAGTTTGGGATTAATGGGGGAGGGGGAGGGAAGAGAGATGAAGTAGCACTAAAAGCTTGATACAGTGGTACTAGGAGCATATTTGCCAAGATCAAGAAGCGTCAAGGACCAGCTCTTATCATTTGTTGTTGTTAGGTACCTTCAAGTCAGATGCAACTCATAGTGACCTTATGTATAACAGAACAAAATGTTGCCTGGACCTGTGACATCCTCACAGTCATTGCTGTGTTTGAGCCCATTAATGCAGCCACTGCGTCAACTCATCTCATTGAGGGTCTTCCTCTTTTTCACTGACCCTCTGCTTTACCAAGCATGATGATCTTCTCCAGTGATTGATCTCTCCTCATGACATGTCCAAAGTAAGCAAGACAAAGTCTTGCCATCCTTATTTCTAAGGAGCATTCTGGTTCTACTTCCTCTAAGACAGCCTTTCTTTCTAGATAAAATTTTATTAGAACATAGCCATCCTGCCCCTTAGGTTATGTATAGTTTGTGGTTGCTTTCATGCTACCATGGCAGAGTTGAGTAGTTGTGACAGTTAGCCTGTAAAACCTAAAATATGTACTATCTGTCTCTCTGCAGAAAAGTTTACCAGCCTCCAATGTAGCTGAATCATGGGAATGGTTGTATTAGGCAGAAAGCACACTCTTAGGTTATACTCCTTATGAACACTAGAATAGTGGCAGCATGAAAGGAGGGAGCTGGGGATTTGGGTCAGAGTAGTGGGTCTTCTGTCTCTAGGTAGCACAAATGGTTTGTACTTGACTGCTAAGCTAAAGGTTGGCAGTTCAAACCCACCCAGCAGGACTACAGAAGAGAAGTCCTGGTGATCTGCTTTCGTTAAGATTATAGCCAAGAAAACCCTATGAAGCAGTCGTACTCTGCATACGTGGGGTTGCCATGAGTCAGAATCAACTTGATGGCAGCTAACAACAACAACAAGAACAGTGGACCTTCTGGGCCTTTCTTTATTATAACGCCAAGCTCAAACTGTGAAAGGTGTAAAGGCAAAGCATTAATTTTTTTTCAAATTTCTTTGCCATTTTCTATTCCTATATGCATATTTGTGTCCACATTCTCATACTTACTCTTATGCTGTTAGTCAGTCATATATTCACATAAATATGGAAGTGACCTTGGAGATCACCTACTCCAGCGTCCTTATTTTACAGATGGCAAAAACAGAGTTCCCAAGTATTGTTATATGCCTTGTTTCACAAAAGCAGGTTAGTGGCAAGTCATGAGGGTAAAACCTTGGTTTTTTAACTCTGAGTGCCTGTTGTCATGCATACAGCCATTCATCTGTGAAGTCAGCCCCGTAAATTCTCACTCAATATATCTTTAGCTCTAAGTAGAACTTAGAAAGCTAAAGAAATGGCTGAATAAAAAAGAAGCATTAAATCTAGATTTTAATTTAACTCGGCTACTGATCTTTGCAGTGTACCATTTTCTAATAAGTAAGAGTAAGAATCTAGGAGATAAATTAGGTTATATAAGCTTGGCTGTGGACTGAGATTCAGATATTTGCTTCATTTTGTGGTCCATTTTCATAATGTTATTCACATGAGAGAAATGTGCAATTATTTAAGTAAACATAGTGCTGTATTCATAATCCTTAAGTAATTTGTAAGTGGAACATTGAAGAATTCAGAATCCATGTTGCTGTAAGTAGGTTATATAAGCTTGTTGTTTAAATGTTCTTTCTTTTGTGAACTGAACAAACTGTAATTTGTAATTTATAATAAAAATGCTTAATTTATGATTTTGCAACTTAATGGAAAAAAACTTCCTTTAAGAAAATTAGGTATAGTTTAACTAAAAAGACAAAAGAAATACTCCAGAAATTATAGCCATTTTACTTTTGTGTTACGGACAGGACTGTTGCTATCACAATTGGGACAAAGTCATTATTTTCATCAAATTCAGTACTGGAAAGGCTTCTCCCTTCATTGCATCAGAAAGTAATCACAGAATTTCTTCTTGCTGGTTCTCTGGGGATCCACTTTAGATAAGATAAATCCTAAGAGAAGCTTGCACAAAAGAGTATGTTGGAAACAGACTGAGAAAATTAGATATTAGCATCCTTTTGGCTTATTCTGCAGATGATTTATAAAACCTTAATAATAGTATCATTTGCTTATTTTTAATTAACCTCCACAAAATTGTGTAATTGTTTTTTCTTTCTCACTTTGTGATAATTTATGCCCCTCGACTTTCTTTCCTTTTACATTTAAAAAGTTTCAGAAAATCTTCTTAGAAATATAAATAATGACCAAGTTCATGTTATAGCTCAACAGACTTAACCAATCTTAATTATAAACTAGGATGCAATAAAACTTTTTTTTTTATTATGCTTTAGGTGAAAGTTTACAGAGCAAATTAGTTTCTCATTCAACAATCTATACACAAATTGTTTTGTGACATTGGTTGCAATCCCCGTGATGTGTCAGCACTCTCCCCTTCTCCATTGCAGGTTCCCTGTTTCCATTTGTCTCATTTTCCTGTTCTTCCTGCTTTCTAGGCCTTGCTTTTGGGCAGGTGTCACCCATTTGATTTCATTTACATGATTGAGCTAAGAAGCACGTTCTTCACGTGTGTTACTGTTTGTTTTATAGACGTCTAATCATTGGCTGAAGGGTGAACTTTGGGAGTGACTTCAGTTTTGAGTTAAAAAGGTGTCTGGAGGCCATAGTTTCGGAGTTCCTCCAGTCTCTGTCAGACCAGTCTGTTTTTTTTTTTTTGTGTGAATTTGAATTTTGTTCTACATTTTTCTCCCACTCTGTCTAGGACCCTCTATTGTGATCCTTGTTAGAGCAGTCATGGTGGTAGCTGGACACCATCTAGTTGTTCTGGTCTTAGGCTGGTGGAGGCTGTGGTAGTTGTGGTCCATTAGTCCTTTGGACTAACATTTGCCATGTGTCTTTGGTTTTCTTCATTCTCCTTTGCCCCGGATGGAATGGGACAAAACTGTTCAACTTTTAAAATACATGATTGGTATTTAATCCTTCAGAAATTTAAGCCATAGTAATTCAGTTTTTCTTATTTAGTTTTGTATTTTTATTGAAGTCCTATCTCCAAATGGATTGTCTGCATGAGGGAAATTAAACAAATATTTGTTTAAATTGGAAATTCTAAATAAACATTTTCGTTAACAGTTGATTCATCAGAATTGAGATTGACATGATACCATCATAATAGTTTGGTTATCACCCATCTGCAACTCTGATTTACTGTTATTGTTGTTGTTAGTTGCCATCAAGTCGATCCTGACTCACAGTGACCCCATGTGTGCAGTATAGAACTGCTCCATAGGGTTTTCAAGCTGTGTGACCTTTTGGAAGCTGAGCTTCAGGCTTGTCTCCTGAGTGGGTGGGCTCAAACTACCAACCCTTCGGCTAGTTGTTAAGCGCTTAACTGTTTGTGTCACTTAGGGACTCCTGATTTACTAAACCAAACCAAACTCATTGCCACTGAGTTGATTCTGACCCATAGTGACCCTGATTTACTAGGTTAGTTCAATTATCTAAGTTAGTGCTTTTCAGTTGTTTAAAACCATGTCCCTGAGAATGATAAAACTCATTTCTTCCTCTTGACTGTTGTTTGAAATGTAAAATAAATCTTATTTGTTTAAAAAAAAAAAAAGGAATTTGGTACAGAGTACTGCTTTTTTTTTTTTCCCCAAACTTATTAACACTCCTCCAATTTATTGAATTCTATTTAAATTTACAGACCAGAAGTTTCTAACATAAGGTCCATTGACCACTTCAGAGGGTCATTAAGCTCTCCTGATATTAAATACAAAATTTTGTCCATGGGGAAATTCTTTTGATAAGGGGTGTTAGTAGCTTTATTGGAGTCTCAAAGCTATCCATCACCCAAACAGGGTTAAAATCCATTTTTATATAGGACCTTTGAAGCATTGTACCTTCTAAAGGAATATTTAAGGTAAATTTGTTTTACTTTCTAGAATCACTTAATCATAGAATCTTAGAGCGGGCCAGCCTCTGTTTTTACAGATGAGGAAAACTGAAGTTAAATGATTTACCTAAGGATATTGTAGTTTAATCCTTGTTAAATTAGCAGGGTACCCAAGGGAACTCTTGTGGTATCTCGATTGATTTCTTAGGGCCTCTTTAGCCTTCCAACCTGTAGACAGGGGTTGTTGAGCTATCAACTTGACGACAAAGTATTTGTTTGAATACAAGCTTTTATGGATCAATAGAGATCTCTTAACAATTTGCTCCAGGTATTTCATGAAGTGTTAATATGGTGCTGTTTAGTCTCTTAGAGGGAGTGTATACGGAGACCCCTGTAGTCCCAAAGGAAAATCTCTTAGTCTTCATAAAAACTTAACATCGTTGGCAGTGTGCTTGTTGAAGTAGACTTCTAAGAGAAGGTAGGTCATGAAATTTCAGACTACAGGCAGTCCCCAGGTTATGAACTTTCGACTTCTGTACAAGCCATACTTACGAACCAACCTCTGTAAATTTTATTATATTAAAAATTCGAGGTACATACAATGGTTCATAATAACAAACGGGTGCTACTTTGCGATGTGCATCAAAACATTATTGTTATAATTACTGTTTTATGTTAAAGATGTTTTAGTGTATCTGGAAGTGTTTCTTTAATACATAGAAGTGTTTTTTATGCATAGAAAGGTCCACTCTGTACTGTATACTGTATACTAAGACTAACTGATGACTAACATTTCACTAACTGATGTTAGATATGAATCGTACCTAGCTATTCCACTTACGTACAAATTCAACTTAAAGACAAATTTAGGAATGGAACTTGTTCATAATCTGGGGACTACCTATATAGGAATCTCAGGCCTTTGAGCTTTTCATTCATTTATTTAACAGATATTTATTATGTGCCTGCTATGGGATGTAGGTGTTACCAGTTGATAAGGAATACTTGTGGGAAATGATGAGATTGTATTCATTTAATAATATCATCAGTTAAATTAATTTTAAGAAATGTTTTTCTCTTTAATCACTAACCCATAGAAGAAAATGTCATTCAGTAATATTGACAGAAGTTTTTATAAAATGGTCCTTAGCACACTCCCACAGAGTTATGAAATATAAATTCCCAGACTACTGGAAATCTCCTTATTTAAATACAGGTTCAAAGCCAAAAAAAAACTTTTTTTAAAAACACTGAGCTTTTTGTTTTATTTACCATTTTGCAGTGTCTGATTGAGATTTAGCCATTATTCTTAAGTTTGTAGTCTTTTTAATGTTTTAATTTAATGGTCATATTTCACATTGTTGAACATAGATCCTGAATTTTTATATTATTTGGGAATGTAAGACAACATAGCTGCAAGTGTAAAAGCTGCAGCAAATTAACTGAACGTATTAAATGAACTTAAATTTTAATCACTTTTCATATATACTTAAGATGCTTTCAAAATCAGGATTTTATGATTTAATGTGTTATTACATTTCAAAGAACTAAAGACTAATCCCATTTTACAGTGTTCATTTTTCATGCTATTCTTAAGATTTATGAACTGTGAGATTTTGTGTGTGTCTTTCCAATCCTAGCTAATCCATTTGGCTTTTCAAACTGGAACAAGATTCTTCAACATCGTAAATCCTATTTGAAGATTCTTTAGTCAGTTTGGAGCCCTGGTGGCACAGAGGTTAAGAGCTCGGCTGCTAACCAAAAGGTTGGTTTCTTTACTCAACTAAACCTCCCCTCCCCCACGGTTTTTTTTTTTTTTTTTCTTAATTAATTTTTTTTTATTGTACTTCAGTTGAAGGCTTCAAAACGAACAGTCTCTCATGAAACACATGTACACACATTATTTTATAACATTGGCCAACAACCCCACAACATATCAACCCTCTAACTTCTCAACCTCTTTTTTTGTTTGGTGAAAATACGCATAGCCAAAGATACACCATTTCAAAAATTTCTACATGCACAGCCCAGCGACATTGACTACGCTCTTTGAATTGTGCTGTTATTCTCACTTAAGATGAAGGCTTACAGAACAGAACAGTTTCCCATTCAACAGTTACTACAAATGTTGCCCTATGACAATGGTTAACAGTCTCACAACACATCAACAATATCCTTACTCAACCTTGGGTTCCCCAGCACCAGCTTCCCTGTCCCCTTCTGCTCTCTGGCCCTTGTCACTGGACTCCTGTACCTCGTTAGTCCCATTTGGTTTTACGGGGCTGTCCACTCCCAGGCCGAACAGCAAACCCTCGGAGGTAACTTCACCACTGAGCTAAAAGGGTATCTGGGGGCCATACTCCCGGGGCTTCTCCAGTCTCCTCCAGGCCAGTAAATCTGGTCTTCCTTTTTGTGAGTTAGAATTATGCTCTACATCCTTCTCCAGCTCCATCCAGAACCCTCTGCTGTGATCCCAGTCAGAGCAGTCAGTGGTAGCAGCCGGGCACTATCCAGCTACACTGGACTCAGTCCAGTGGAGGCCTTGGCAGCTGTGAACGGCTAGTCCTCCAGACTAATCTTCTCCCTGTATCCTGCTCCCTTCACTCTCCCCCGCTCCCAAAGGGATGAGACCAGTGGAGTATCTTAGATGGCTGCTCACAGGCTTTTCAGACCCTAGACGCTACTCACCAAGGTAGAATGTAGAACATTGTCTTTATAAACTGTGTTACGCCAATTGAGCTAGATGTTCCCTGAGACCATGGTCCCCACAGCCCTCCCCCCAGCAATTCAGTCCTTCAGGGAGTTTGGATGTATCTATGGAGCTTCCACGACCTTTCCTTGTACAAGTTGTGCTGCTTTCCCCTGTATTGTGTACTGCCTCACCCTTCACCCAAGATACCGCTTAGCTATTGCCTGTTTAGTATTTCCCCCCTACCCCTCCTATCCCTGGTAACCAACAAAGATTGTTACATTTTGTGTGTGAACTTTTTCATGTGTTTTTACAATAGAGGTCTCATACAATATTTGTCCTTTTGTGATTGACTTATTTCACTCAGCATAATGTCCT
>NW_004443988.1:4084917-4092486 GCF_000243295.1 Trichechus manatus latirostris
GGCTGAGTTCTTTATCTCTTCATTTGATGTTTTAGGGTGTCAGGATTGTTGTATTCTCTGTTCGGCTTAGTTTTTCAGATCTTTGCTGTGGAGGGACGGCGTGGTGCTTCTGCCTAGAGCGCCCTTTTGCTGGAACTCCCCCAAGTTTTTTGATATCATTAAAGGACTTGAATTTTTTCATGTCCCTTGAGAACAGGGACTAATGTCTCTTGGAGACAGGTACATTATCTAGATCAACTTTGAATCCTTTGGATATACTCAGTGGCTGCACAAGTAGGCATTCAAATATTTTATTGAATGAATGAATTGGGGGATATGGAGTGTTACTAACTTATATTTGGGTCCCTTATAGTCACCAAGCAAAGCTTTGAACCGTGAGGTACCAAATTAGTGATTAATTTCAGTTTGGAAAAAAATATTTCTCATCGTTCTGATGAATAAAATCAGAGGTGAAAATTGAAAGTAGTATCAAATATTAACAAGTTAAAATTAAAAAGAAACTTGTATGGCTGTGGTCAGGAATATATTGGTATACTAAAATCTTATATTTAAGAACAGATTGGAAAAGAGTTAAAGCATGTGTATAAGTATTACATAATATATAAATTGGGGACATTTTCAAGGAACAGTAATCATAACGGGGTGAACGTAGGAAAGTATTCTTAAACAATATCAATTCTGATCAAAGTTTAAAGAAAGTGTATATGCTATCTATATATTACAGAGTTGGAGAATAATCCCAATAAGTAGACTCCGAAGGCTTTATGAGTGATTTGAAGAAATAAGAGGAGGGAGAAATTGAAAGAGGGCTTTGAATGTAGATTTTAAATTTGTTTAACTAGGCGATTAAAAAATATTCTCATTTAATTAGGAGGGAAGTAATTAAATGAAAACATCCTTAAAGGATATTTTTCTGTATATATAGATTGATTAGAGTGACTTCTAAGCCCAAGCACAGGAGATGAAGATGTGGACAAAGATGTATAAATCGAAAGGAAACAGAAAATCCAAATTTCTCAGAGCTTGCTGAGGTAATTGACAGAACTTTGTGATTTAATGTTGGAGACAAAAATGCGAGAGGGTATAATAGTTTTGCCTAAATTGGCAGTCTGGTGCTGTAAGAGTGATGTTAATTTTGACAATGATGTGGAAATTTAGAAGGTGGGTAGATGGAATATGACAAATGATGTATACATATGACTGAATAGATATTCCATAGGGTAAAAGTTATCATCTTGTATCCTTGTATTCTACTGTACTTAGGGGTGGATTATCCAGCCATTTTACCAGATCATCTCTGGTGAAATTATGCACTTCAGATTAGTAAGTAAGTGAAAGTAAGCCCATGCTTACCTTGCTTGCTGGGTCATCCATCCTTGTTAGGGATTGTAAACTTGAAAAGAGGCTTTGATTCTGTAGAAAGGTGCTGTGGGGTTGGGAAAGAAACAGATGCCAGCCATACCTAGAATCTTTGATGTGGTGAAAAAAATGTGAAATTGTTCACTACAGATGACCTGGTAAGCAGGATAAGCATTGTGCTTACCTTGCCTATTGAGTAATCCACCCCTGAATGTGCTGAGCATTCTGCAGAATAAAATATGATACCTTTGTATTAAGGAATTTTATTCTGCTTGGTGAAACTAGCATATTTTATTACAAACTTTATAGTGCAAAATTTAATTTTTGAAGATATCAGACATATCAAATTAATGGTTGTTGTTGTTAGTTGCCCTTGAGTCAGCCGTCAATTCATAGCAACCCATGCACAACAGGATCAGACCATTGTGATCCATAGGATTTTCACTGACTGATTTTTGAAAGTAGGCCTTTCTTCCTTAGTCTGGAAGCTCCACTGAAACCTGTCAGCATCTCAGCAACACACAAGCCTCCCTCCAGTGACAGACTGGTGGTGGCTGCACATGAAGTACATTGGCCAGGAATCAAATCCCAGTCTGTAGCATGGAATGCAAGAATTCTACCACTGAATCACCACTGTCCTGCACATTTGTGATAAACACAATGAGAACTGTAGAAGTTCAAAATAGGAGGGCATTTAAGATGATTTTCTGGAAAGGATTTATAGAGGATGTCAAATTTAAGCTTTTACAGATAGTAAGATTTGAAAAGCTTTATATAGCGGGGCTAACAGAGCCAGGGGAAAGCTCTGCAAGTTGAAGAATCTATGGCTAAAATTCACTTCTTGTTAGTTGCTGTCATGTTGGTTCTGACTCAGCACAGCCTTATGTAGAACAGAGCAAAACATTGCCTGGTCCTGTGCCATCATCACGATCTTTGTTATGCTCCAGTCCATTGTTGCAGCCACTGTGTATTCTGAGTGCTTTCCAACCTAGGGGGCTCATTTTCCAGCAGTCTGTTGGACAGTATTTTGTTGTCATTCATAAGGTTTTCATTGGCTAATTTTCAGAAGTAGATCACCAGGCCTTTCTTCCTAGTCTGTTTGAGTCTGGAAGCTCTGCTAAAACCTGTCCACCATGCCTGACCCTGTTGGTATTTTAAATAGTGGTAGCATAGCTTACAGCATCCTAGCAACATGCAAGCCACCACAGTGCATCAGACTGACAGATGGGTGGTGGAAAATGCACTGTTGTTAGGTGCCATCGAGTTGATTCCAGCTCATAGTGACCTTTCTTGGCTGTAATCTTGACAGAAGCAGATCACCTGATCTTTCTCCCACAGAGCCACTGAGTGGGTTCGAACTGCCAACCTTTCAGTTAGCGGCTGAGCACCTAACCATTGTGCAACCAGGGTTCCTTGGACAATGCAGTACATGTTTTTAAAAAAATAAACTTTGTTAATTTTGTACTGTCTAATAATTTATACATAGTCCTCCTACCTTATTTGTTATGTATGAGTAATTAATTTTATATGCCTTTAGCCTTACTCCTGTTATTTAAATCAGAGCCCTGGTAACCTGAAACTGTAGCTCAGTCTGTTTTATAATTTACTGGATTCCTTTCTTTTCTCACTCCCCGTTCCCATCTTTAGTCTATCATTCTCAAAAACTCGAAAGCATCAGTCATTTGTTGAGGGTAGCAGTGAGATAATCTGTTTTTATCTCCCATTTTGCGTTCTTTATTTTGTCATCATACTCTGTATGCCTTTATTTTGATTACTTTGCTTGGTTCATAGCCCTAACGGTGGCATGAATTACAGTGATTGTTGGTCTGGAGACACACATTCCTACTATTGACATTGTGCTTTAGCCCACCTCCTGCTTTCTTTCCAGATGGGGGGCTTCTTTCTATGATTGCATTTCTCAAACCCCATTCAGATTTCTGTTACCAAACCTTATTGTCTGCTTCTTACAATTATTACTCCCATGGTAACTCTTTCCTTTGGATTGCATTTATAGTAGTTTTTATGATATACATTGTACTTGAATAAAGCTGTGTTTATTTTCTGTGCCTCAGTTAATATTCTGTAACTCAGCTTTCATAATTCAAATTGATTTTCTCTTCAAGCAGTCTGAGTTTTCAAGGTTTCGGTACTTGTTATTATCTTGCAATATGAAAATAACATCTGATATTATTAGGGTTTGTCACTTGCAAAGTTACTAGAGACTGGAATATTTAAAATAGGCACACATTTTACTTCGAAAACTTTCTATAAGTTCATAGCTTCAATTTTTTTAAAAAATAATGTTGTTTAGTTTTAACAGTCAGTGAAGCTGCATTTTTAACAGTGCTGGGGAGAAAAGGGTTTAGTGGCTTCTGAACATCTTAATTCCAGTTGTTAATTGGGATTCCTCTGGAGATTATTCTTTGGAAAACAACTCCTTCCTCCCACCTTTACCAAAGAGGTCAGAATACAAGTATTCCTTCCTTAACTTGTACTTTAATTTTGGTTAGAATTATTATGCCTTCATTGCTTAATTGTTCCTTGTTAATACTTCTGTAGTTTCATAAAATACCCACTATAATTAAAGTTTAGAAGAGTTTCAATGTAGCTGTCAGTTGTTATATTAACTACAATTTGCCGAGTAGTCATTTGATTGGGAAAGAATAGGAACAAGTAATTGGATGGTTAAATGGTAAAGTTTTTTTTATAAACTCGAAATTCTTGTTTACATTGATGTAATAACTAGTAGTTCTTTAAATACTAGTTCTCTAGGTAATCGGGACAATTAATAGATTTTGGCTAATGAATTAAAAAAACAAGTAGGTTTAATTGAAAATTTTAAGTTCTTACCTATAAGACATTGTTCTCTAATCTCCTTAATCCATTTTGTAAAAATATGTTGCCCTCCATTAAAAAGAAGATTTAAAAGCATGTTTTAGTATATTAATATGAACCAAGCAGTATAATGTACACCCAACCTAAGAAATGGAATTTTACCAGTACTATGGAAACTCCCTATATAACCCTGTCTTAACTCATGGCTCTTCCTACACCCTCCCCGACGTGTAACCACTATACTGGATTTTATGACTGTATTCTCTTGCTTTTTAAAAATTAGTTCTACTGCATGTATATCTATGCCTAAATAATATAGTCTATGATTTACTTAAAGTATTTTTTTTTTAATTCTAAGATTTATTTGTGTTGCTCTGTAGGACATTCATTTTCATAATCTTATAGTATTCTAATATATATGAATATATGATAATTTATTCTTCTGTTGATAGACTTTTTTCTTTTTTGCTATTATGAACAATGCTGCAATGAATATTTTTATATGTGTTTGTGGTGTTCAATTGCAGAAGCATTTCTACCTAGAAGTAGAATTGTTGAGTCACAGGCTATATACATGTTCAACTTTAGATAATGCCAAATTATTTTCCAATTTCATTTGTGGCAGATAGTGACTAGATATACCCCAAACATTTCCTCTTCTTCCTGGGCAGAGTCGGGTTATATTTTCCACCTCCCTTGCAGTAGAAATGGCCATATGAATGAGCTCTAGCCATTAGAATATGAGCAGAAGTAATGTATGTCACCATACCACTTTCAAAGGAGCCCTGGCGGTGCAGTGGTTAAAGAGCTTGGCCGCTAACCGAAAGGTGGGCAGTTCTAACCCATCCAGTGGCTCCGCCGAAGAAAAGGCCTGGTCATCTACTCCGATAAAATTACAGCCTAGGAAACCCTATGGGGAAGCTGTACTCTGTCATACAGGATCGCTATGAATCTTAATCTACTCAATGGCATACAATAACAACAAGCCACTTTCAGGCCTGACCCACAAAAAACTGCCATGCATGATCATCCAGTTTCTCTTTCCTATCATCTAGCTGAGTGTTCTTTCTTCCATACCAGTTTTTTCACACATACCCCACACCTCATTGTGCTGTGGTGTCTAGACCTGTATGGTGTTGAACAGAGGTGGTGATTAATGGGTATCCTTGTCTTGTTTTAGATTGTAAAGTGAATGCTTCAAGTATTTCACAATCGA
This sequence comes from Trichechus manatus latirostris, assembly GCF_000243295.1. Lineage (NCBI taxonomy): Eukaryota > Metazoa > Chordata > Mammalia > Sirenia > Trichechidae > Trichechus > Trichechus manatus. Next base: position 4,090,328 of record NW_004443988.1, read on the forward strand.
CTCTGATAAATTTTCTGTGTTTTCTAGGTACCTGTTATAAAGTAAGAAAGTTCTCTTTAAGTTAATTTTTCTTAAAATTGTATCAGGAATGTGGAAATTAATCAAATGTTTTACCATCAACTATTGAGATGATCATGTGGGTTTTCTCCTTTGATCTCTTAATTTTGTGCATGATTTTTATGTCTTTGTAATGTTAAATTACACTTGTATTCCTAGTACAAACTCAGCTTGATCATGAGATATAAATCTTTTATTCATCGCTGCATTTAGTTTGCTAACATGAGTATCTTTTACTATCTGTGATTTTTTTTGGATTCTAGGTTCGGATAGCGAGGAGTACCCTTTTAAGTGACTATTTCAGAGGTTCCCAAACTTTCCCAGTTCATGGTTCCCTTAGGTCAAAGCAATAACTAACAGTTCTGTTTATTAAGTATTAAGTTTAAGCAATTTAATAAGTATTTATGTCCTAACAAATTGGAGCCATTTGAAAAAATAATACACATAAATTCCAAGAAAAAGTAATATTTTAGTTTTATTCTTAAATAATCACAGTTACTTACTAATGGAATATGTTTACCTGAGAGTACTATACAACTTCTCAGACCTTGCATTCAGATTGTGCCCTGTCACCCTCATTTCCTATTCCACATTGATTTTCATGAGATTCTTGCTTTTCATCACTGCAATTACCATAAATCCAGATTGACAAAGATGAGACATCATCGAAAGAAATGTAGGGCAGCTTAATGTAGTGTCTTTCCTCATTTTTTTTTTTTTTTTTTTTGGTTTTAACTTGCAAGGATCTTTCTTTTTTTTAATTTTTTTTTTTAATCGTACTTTAGATAAAGGTTTACAGAACAAATAGTTTTTCATTGAACAGCCAGTACACATATTGTTTTATGGCATTGGTTAACAACCCCACGACATGTCAACACTCTCCCTTCTCAACCTTGGAGGACCTTTTTTTTCTTTTGGTGAAAATATACATAATCAAAGTTACACCATTTCAAAAGTTTCTACATGTACAATTCAGTGACTTCGATTACATTCTTCCAGTTGCACTACTATTCTCACTATCCTTTTCCAAATTATTCCATCACCGTTATCTTCAACTCACTGCCCCCTAGGCTTCCCAGCATACTTTTTGAGTTGCTGTTGTCAATTTGATCTCACATAGATAATTCTTTTTTTTTTGTACTTTAGATGAAGGTTTATAGAACAAATAGTTTCTCATTAAACAGTTAGTACACATATTGCCCTATGACAATGGTTAACAACTACACAACATGTCAATACTGTCCCTTCTCAATATTGGGTTCCCTATCACTAGCTTTCCTGTCCCCTTCTACCTTCTAGTCCTTGTCCCTGGACTGCTGTGCCTCATTAGTCCCGTTTTGTTTTATGGGGTTATAAAATCCCTGGCTGAACGGTGAACCTCGGGAGTGACTTCCCCCCCGAGCTAAAAGAGTGTCTGGGGGCCATACTCTCGGGGTTTCTCCAGTCTGTCAGACGGGTAAATCTAGTCTTTATTTGTGAGTTAGATTTGTTCTACATCCTTCTCCAGCTCTGTTTAGGACCCTATGTCTGATCCCGGTCAGAGCAGTCAGTGGTGGTAGCCAGGCACCATTTAGCTATACTGGACTCAGTCTGGTGGAGGCCATGGTAGCTGTGGTCTATTAGTCCTTTGGACTAATCTTTTCCTTGTGTCCTTTTCTCTTCATTCTCCCTTGCTCCCAAAGGGGTGAGACCGGTGCAATACCTTAGATGGCTGCTCACAGGCTTTCAAGACCCCAGACACTACTCACCAAGGTAGAATATAGAACATTGTCTTTATAAACTGTGTTATGCCAATTGAGCTAGATGTTCCCCGAGATCATGGTCCCCACAGCCTCCTGCTCAGCAATTCAGTCCCTCATGGAATTTGGATGTGTCTATGGAGCTTCCATGACCATTCCTTGTGCAAGTTGTGGTGGCTTCCCCAGTATTGTGTACTGTCTTACCCTTCACCAAAGTTACACTTATCTATTGTCTGTTTAGTTCCCCCTCCACCCCTCCCATCCCTCATAACCAACAAAGATTGTTTCTTTTTGTGTGTAAACTTTTACATGAGTTTTTACAGTAGAGCTCTCATATAATATTTGTCCTTTTGTGATTGACTT
>NW_004443988.1:4093883-4113785 GCF_000243295.1 Trichechus manatus latirostris
TCTTTTACATCCCTGGTTAGATTTATTGCTAAGTATTTTATTTTTTTAGGGGCTATTATAAATGGTATTGTTTTTCTGATTTCCTTTTCATTGTTCTCTTTATTGGTCTTTCCTCATATTGAAAACATCCCATGATACCCCTGTAAGTTCGCTGTAGCACCACAGAACTATGTCTTGGATGATAGCTGGGGAAACATGTAACTATTTGGTTTCTGAATTTGGAAGAGTGAATAGTTAGAATGTGGATAGTGAAGGTTGCATTTTTGTAGTCTATTTGATACCCACGTTTCACAAAATAAATGAGTTGGAATAACAAAGGAAATAAGCCCAATCTCTTAAAAAATGCTGTATTAATTCAGTTCCTATAGTGACATTTAGATTGTGAGGGATACCTCTATTTTATTTAGATTTTTTCAGCTTTGTTCAGCTATGTGCAAGAATGAGGTTGGCCTATTATTTTTCTTTGTTATACTGTTTGGTTTTGGTATTAAGTTTATAGTTACCTTTATAATAGCATTGTTTCATTCTCTCCCCCATATCTCTTAAGTTCTGCATATTTTTCATTTCTTTATTACTGTAGACTACATTATGTCCAGTCTTATCATTTCTGACTCGTCATTCATTGACTCTGTTTAGTATTCTTAGTTTTTACTTAACTCTTCCATTGTGATTTTACTTATAGTATTTTTCAGTTCTAGTAGTTCTGTTTTGTTCTTTTTCAGATTTGTTTATTTTTGATATTCTTTTGAACTTTACAAATGTTTTCAATTCTCTCTTAATGTGTTAAACGTATTTATTTTATGTTTCTATGTTTGATAATTCCAATATCTGACATTTTTGCAGGATTGATTTTGTTGACTTGCTGTAATAGTACCTTGTTTACTTGTGTGTTTTGTGATTTTCTGTTTGAACTGTGAACTTTTTTTTTTTTTTTTTTTTAACTGTGTGTGTATGGGAACTCTTTTAGTTGGGTTCAGGTTGCCTTTCTCCAGGGAGGATTTTTACTTCCTTTTGTGTACTTGGAGTTGAGTATCTGTAGGCCTGGATTTTTATTTAAAATTCTCACTTTGGGTTCTTAGGAACATCCACGTTGTATAGATAATTTAGGCACCAAATCTTCATGAAGTCTTTGCTAAGAACTAGAGATAATTTTCCTTCCTCTTTCCCTTTGAGATATTTTTAATTTCTGAATTCACGTTTTCCTAGCTTTATCGTCCTTTTTGGGTCTCAACATTATCTGATGGTCTCTGATCTGTCTTTAGGAGGCCTAAGCCTTTTCCCTCAGTTTTTTCCACCCTCAGGCCATCAGGATCCATATATGCCCCCTAGAAGTATATGGCAGCTTCACTGCTGGCTTTTCTGTTTCTTGATTTGTTTTCATTCTTGACCTCATTGGTTTCCCCTTATATTCTTGTGAGCCTATCTAATATTGAAAAAAGTATTTTTTATATTTTATTGAGCACTTTTGGATGCTTTGTAGCAGAAATGTCTTAAGATCTCTAGCATATTTCAGAGAATGCAAATCCTCTTGGAAAATTTTCAAAAGTATAGTTTCTAGAGCCCACTACAGATCCTCAGATCAGAATCTCCAATGGGCAAGGTCTATTAATTTGAATTTTCAAAAGCTTTCTAGGTAATTCTGATGTACTGTAAGGTTTGAGAATGACTGATCTAGAAAAATTTAGCAACTTTTTGTGGAAAATTAAATAAATAATAACAGCTGAACGGGGCAGTGTTTTGTTCTGTGGTACATAGGGTCGCTATGAGTCGGAACTGACTTGATGCCACCTAACAACAACAACGTTTATTGAAGATAGGGTAATATATATAGTAATTGTGCAGTAATCTTAGCTATTAGTATTATTATGTGCTGAGTTCCATTTTAATTTCTCACATTTAGTGTCATTTATTCTTCAAACAACCTTCCAGGTGGTACTCTTATCTCTTTTATAGATGAATAAATTGAAGCACAGAGAAATTAAATAATTTATCCAAGATTACACAGCTGGTAGGTGGCAGAATTGATATTTGAATCCAAGTAGTCATTCTGATTCCAGGACATGTAATCTTATTCTACCATCTTTACAGACTTCTAGATACTTAACGAACGTTTTATTGATTTCCAATGGGAATTTAACATTGTAAAATGTAGCAAGAAAAATATACTTGAGTTATTACATATTCATGTTGATTCAGTGTGAGTATTGGGGAAGCAGAGTAGCATAATGGAAACAGCCTCGACTTAGTAGTCAGACAGACGTAGTCACAGATCTCTTCTCAACTGCTTTCTGTGCAACTCTGAGAAAGTAATTTATCTTCTCTAAGCTCTTATTTCCTCATTGGTTAAAGGAGGAGAACTATTTTTATTTTATAGGGTTTTTGAAGAAGTAAAATTAAATAGAACCTGTAATATATTGCTTGGCATACAGTAGATAGGCAATATCTGGATTTAAGGTATTTCCTAAGAAAATTATGTTGGCTCCCATACAGGAGATTGTTGTAAACCCTAGTCTGTATTAATTTCCAGGGGAGCAATTGATGATGCTAGTGGGTGGCAATGTTGAGGACCTGTATTAAGAATCTACTCGGTGTCAAGTACTGTCTTAGGCCCTGGAGGTACAATGTGTAAGACATAGTCTTCCTGCTCTCAAAGAGCTTAAAGTCCACATAGGGGATCCAGACAAAGTTATCAACAATAACTTTGCTGGACACTGTAATGGGGTAAGCTTAGGCTATGAGGACAAACCATAGCAGATCAGAAATGGCTTCCTAGAGGGATCGGGATGAGGATGTGAGGGATTGGAGTAACAAGTCCAGATGCGAGGCTGGTGGAAAATTTGTCGTTTGCTACAAAGGTGTCCCATTCATCCAACAGTAATGAAAATCTCAGGAATACTGGCAAAGTTATGTTTTTATTAGGTCAATGTTGAAATATTTAAGAGCCTACTTTTTAGGTTTAAGCTTTACTAAAGCAGACTCCTTTTAAAGATAAAATAAAATGGCACTATTTATATATAATACTGAATTTTCTGTCAAATAGCACTTCTTTGGGTCTTATATACATGTAATAGGGCCATTATTATTCGTACTTTGGTAATAAAGACCACTCCTTTTGGCAAAACTGGGATAAGGAAAAGAGGGAATTAATAAAGAATTTCTTGAAAGGAGAGGAATGTGGGTCTATGGGAAAGAAAAGGATGTTGAAATAGGTAGTTAATAATGGATAAAATGATATCAGGAATTATGAACGAAGTTGGTCTTTAAAAACATCCCCAAGGCAAACAGTATTTCTGCTTCTTCTGGCAGCCAGAGGCATGTGGCTTGATGTAAGAGTATACTTTTAATCTCCTACAACTCAGCTTGTATATCCCTTATGAGGCCTACTTTTAATTACAGTGGTTTGTTGTAAGAACAGTTCCTGACCAGAGCTGGGGAAACTGGAGCAGTTGGTGTGGGTATTTGGAAATACTGGAAAACAGTTGTTCAGGGACTAAAACTCTTAATCCCAAAGGATTTAGTAAAGGATAGAAAGAGGAAGGGAAAAATGAATTCAAGGTTATAAAAGTTAGTTCTGAAAAGGATGGTTAGGAAAGTCTGTAAGATGATGTTGTTAGCTGCCGTTGAGTTGACCACTGACTCACGGTGACCCTGTATGCAATGGGATCAGGCCATTGTGATCCGTATAGTTTTCACTGGGCTTTCAGAAATAGATTACCAGGCCTTTCTTTCTAGTCTGTCTTAGTCTGAAAGCTCTGCTGAAACTTGTTCAACATCATAGCAACATGCAGGCCTTCACTGATAGATGAGTGATGGCTGTACTTGAGGTGCATTGGCTGGGCAGGAATTGAACCCAGGTCTCCTGCATGGAAGGCGAGAATTCTACCACTGAACCACCACTGTGAAATGATAAAGGGGCTAAAATTGTGAAAATAGACATGTTTACAGTGATAACAAATCTTAATACTAGGACCAGTCTGAAAACCCTGAAGGAAGAAAAAGTTTTAGATACTACCCCACCCCTCAAATAGACTTTATAATGCTATTCCACAAACCACCCCCTTGGTCTTTCATCATGGGATACTGGGTAGTTTGGACCTTTATGGCATGAAGTTGGGCAAGGGTGGTAGACACACTGAGCATAAAAGCATGTAGGTTCAATGATTGTGGTGGTGGTGGTGGTGGTGGTGGGGAGGTGTGATGGTTAAGGTTATGTGTCAGCTTGTCTGGGCCATGATTCTCAGTGGTTTGGCAGTTATGATGTAGTTTTGCAGTTATGTAGTGATGTAATCACCTCCATGATGAGAGATGATATAATGTAATCTTCATAATGAGATCTGCTGTGAGCAGCCAGTCAGTTGAAAGGAGTTTCCTTGGGGGTATGGCCTGCATCCAATATATTATGGACTTTCTTGCAAAGCTTGCTGGATTTTGCTCTGCCCTGGATCCTTCATTCGGCTGGTTGTCATTTGAGCTCCGGTTCTTGGGACTTGAGCCAGCAGTCCTGCCGTCTTACCAGCCAATCTTGGATTCGTCAGCTCCTGCATTTGTGAACCAGCAGCCTGCTGTCTGACCTGACAATCTTGGGGTTGTCAGCCCCTGCAGCTATGTGAGTCAGGAGAAGCCTCTAGCCTGACAACTGACCCACAAATTTGGGACTTGCTAGCTTCTGCAACCACACGAACCATTTCTTTGATATAAATCTCTCTCTGTATGTATATATGTATATATATACACACATGCACACTTCACTGGTTTTGCTTCTCTAGAGAACACAGCCTAAGACAGGAGGTATGTTGAATTCCTGGTTCCTTTGGGAGACAGTATTCCTGCCTCATTGGATTTAGCAAGGACTATTGACTACCTTTGGGCACTTTCTAAGAGTTTGTTGTGTTTTAAAGGGATTGTGATTGTGTTGGCAGATTTGAAAATAATTCTTAAAAGTAGACTTTATGATCTCTCCACTCTCAATTTCTGCTGGTTTTCCTTTCACCTGTATTTATTTTTTCTTTTTCACTTGTTCTTCCTGATTTAACTGCCATCCCTCCCCCTCGATATTAGAGCGTTTCTGTAAAAATGGTGTGGCGGCAGTGTCATCTGACCTCCTCTAACTTTACAAGGGGAAAGGAGAATCAAGATCAGCAGCCCAAGGCTGATTCCTATGAGGCAGAGGTCAAACATATCTCCACCTTCCAACCTTTTTACCAATTCTAACACCAGCCATCTATCCCACAACACTTTCTACTACTCTGCTGGGTTTGATAGTTCGTTGCAGTGGCAAAACAGAACTCACAGACAGTACTCGCAATTGTGGGGTTTATTAGGTTCCGGCTCATAGCGACACCATGTACAACAGAATGAAACGCTGCTGCCCGGTCCTGCATCATCCTCACAATGTTTGCTTTGTTTGATTCCGTTGTTGCAGTCACCGTGTCAGTCCATCTCATTGAGGATCTTCCTCTTTTTCTGTGACCCTGTACTTTAGCAAGCATGATGTCCTTCTCCAGGGGCTGGTCCCTCCTAATAACACGTCCAAAGTAGGTGAGATGAAGTCTCGCCATACTCACTTGTAAGGAGCATTCTGACTATATTTCCAAGGCAGATTTGTTTGTTCTTCTGGCAGTTCCTGGTATATTCAGTATTCTTCGCCAACACCGTATTTCAAAGGCATCAGTTCTTCTTCAGTCTTCTTGTTCATTGTCCAGCTCTCACATACATATGAGGTGATTGAAAATACCATGGCTTGGGTTAGGCACACCTTAGTCCTCAAAGTGCTATCTTTGCTTTTTAACACCTTAAAAGAGGTCTTTTGCAGCAGATTTGCTCAGTGCAATACATCATTTGATTTCCCAGCTGCTGCTTCTATGGGTGTTGATTGTGGGTCCAAGTAAAATGAAATCCTTGACAATGTCAGTATTTTCTCCGTTTATCATGAGTTGCTTATTGGTCCAGTTGTGAGGATTTTGTTTTCTTCATGTTAATATGTAATCCATACCGAAGGCTCTAGTCTTTGACCTTCATCATTAAGTGCTTCAAGTCCTCTTCACTTTCAGCAAGCAAGGTTATGTCATCTGCATATAGCAGGTTGTTAATGAGTCTTTCTCTGGTCCTGATGCTGCATTCTTCATATAGTCCAGCTTCTCAGATTATCTGCTCAGCATACAGATTGAATAAGTATGGTGAAAGGATACAGCCCTGACGCACACCGTTTTCTGATTTTAAACCACTCAGTATCCCCTTGTTCTGTTTAAATGACCGCTTCTTGTTCTATGTACAGTTTCTGCATGAGCACAATTGAGTGTCCTGGAATTCCCATTCTTCTTAGTGTTATCTATGATTTGTTATGATCCACACAGTCGAATGCCTTTGCATAGTCAATAAAATGCAGGTAAATATCTTTCTGTTACTGTCTGCTGATACAGCCAGGATCCACCTGACATCAGCAATGATATCCCTCATTCCATGTCCTCTTCTGAATCCAGCTTGCATCTCTGGCAGTTCCCTGTTGATATACTGTTGCAACCGTTTTTGAATTATCTTCAGCAAAATTTTACTTGCATGTGATATTAATGATATCACTGAATAATTTCTGCATTCTGTTGAATCACCTTTCTTTGGAATGGGCACAAATACGGATCTCTTCCAGTCTGTTGGCCAGGTAGCTGTCTTCCAAATTTCTTGGCTTAGACAAGTGAGTGCTTCCAACGTTGCATGCATTTGTTGAAACATCTCAATTGGTATTCTGTCAGTTTCTGGGATCTTGTTTTTCACCAGTGCCTTCAGTGAACTTGGACTTCTTCCTTCTCTACCATTGGTTCTTGATCATACGCTACCTCTTGAAATGGTTAAACATTGACCACTTCTTTTTGGTACAGTGGCTCTGTGTATTTCGTCCATCTTCTTTTGATGTTTCTTGCGTCATTCAATATTTTGCCGGTAGAACAGTTGAGGATACAGTTCTTCAATCAGGACAGCCTCTTCTCAGATGTGCCTGCAGACAGGCCTCTGGCCCTTGGCCCCTCCGTCCAGCCTCTGCCCTGCTTGGGCAAGGGTTACAATGCTCTTTAGTTCTACCAGTAAGTGCCTAGAGGCACCTCACTCTTCCAGTAAGCCTCAACCCGGAGGCGCTTAGCTCTCTCGTTCCATGGGTTGGCGAGCCTAGCTCTACCGACAAGTGCCCATAGACACCTCACTCTGCCAGCAAGCCTCCTGCACGAAGGCACTCAGCTTCCTTGCTCCCTGGGCTGGGAAGCTCACCATACTGTCTCCTGCTAGTTTTCTGGTTCTGCTGTCTCTGCACCCACCATTTCTCTGCCACTGCTTCTCGCCGTCTTGTCTCCGGTGTTACCACTCTCTTTTTCTGTCTTCTGGGTCTAGAAGAGTCTCCGTACAGGGATCTCAGTTCCAAAGGATGTACTCCGCTCCCATCTCTTCTTCTTAGCAGTAGTCAGGTCCTCTCTGTCTGTCTCTGGGAGGCTCATTTTAAGCCTAGCAAGATGGCAAAACTGACCAATCCCCTTGTTAGGGTTCCAAACATCTTATTTGCTTGGTCCCACCCAATCATTTGGTGGGAGTTACAAGACCATGACAAGAAGGGCCATATAAAAGCAATCCTTCACACCGCAGTTTCCATCATAATTCATTCTCTCTCTTCATACTTTCATTTGATCATCTCATCTACTTCACTAGCATCAATATGCTGGTGATTCCTAAACCTTCATAGCCTACCTCTGTAGGAGCCAGCTGGACTTACCTACTTGGATATCTTAATAGACTAAAAACCAAAACCGTTGCCTTGGAGTCAGTTCTGACTCATGGCAACACCATGTGTGTTAGAGTAGAACTGAGCTCCATAGAATTTTCAATGGCTGATCCTTTGGAAGTTGATCACCTGGCCTTTCTTTCGTAACACCTCTGAGTGGATTCAAAGTGCCAGCCTTTGGTTAAGAGCCAAGCACTTAACTGTTTGCACCACCCAGAAACTCTGATGTCTTAATACCAACCCAAAACCAAACCCATTTCCGTTGAGTCAATTCTGACTCCTAGCAACCCTATAGGACAGAGTAGATCTGCCCTATAGGGTTTCCAAGGAGTGGCTGTTGGATTTGAACTGCCAACCTTTTGGTTAGCAGCTGAGCTCTTAACCACTGTGCCACTAGGGTCCTGATGTCTTAATACTACCTTAAAATTAATGTGTACCTATCTAAACTCATTAGCCTCTGTCTCAGACATCTGTTATCTCCTGTAAGCTCAGTCTTGGCTAAATGGCATTGTCACTCATCTAGTTCCCCATGCGAGGAAATTTGTTGTACATAAATGTTTCCTTCTCTCTCATCTCCCTCATCTAATTGATTACCAAATCTACTTGATTCCACCCCAGATATGTCTCTTAAATTTGGCCTAAAAATGTGTTTATTCTTTAATCCCAGCAAGTCTATTTGTAGGAGCTTATTTAGAAAATATAATCCTGAATATAAACAAAGTTTAAGGCAGAAATTCATCATAGTATTGTTCTTAATAGCAAAAAAAATTGGAACCAATCTAAAGTCCTATACCACTGGATTGTTTAAAAACTGTGACACCTATCCCCTCACAGTGAAACGTTTTACAGGCAATAAAAACTATGAAGAAGCACATTTAAATGACATGAAAAGTTATATTCATAAATATAGTGAAAAAATTATGTTTTGAAACAGTAAGTGTACTCCGATACCCTAACCATTAAAACAGAACTATATATGTATCTATGTTAGTAGAATATATACAAATAATAATCTAAGAATATATATGCAAAAGTCCACGTTAATTCTGGATGGTACTATTTTATTCTTTTATTTAGTAATATTTTCTAAAGTGTATACAGTAAACATGAACTACTTTTGTAATATGCACATGCAGACAATTTGACTACTCCTTTTCACCCCCAACTCTTGTGCAGTGTCTCATTCACCCCAGTTGTTGCTGTGTTAGTCCAACTGCTCATTGTCTCTGGATTAGACTATCATAGTACCCCACTTGCCTCCATTGTTCAGCTATCTTCCTAAAAATCCTAGCTGATTGGGTTTTTTCCCTTACTTAAACTATTCAGTTAAGTAGCTATATATTAAATCTCTAAAATCATTAAGAGCAGAGTAAATTTTGAATGTTTTTCCTTGTTACACAGTTTCACAATCTGGTCTGAAAACCTTAGTCAACTGGAATTTAGCCAGTTTATGATTTAATTTAAAATTTTCTCCTAACCCTAAGCAAGTCACTTTTGACCACAGCACAGATAGCTTGGCACACTTGGGGAGTGGAGGAAGGAAGCGAAAATCTTTGCTCATCCCTTCCTGTCTACCACTACAAGTCTCTGCACTTTGCCCTTGATAGGTGGAGTTTTTTTTCCTGTGCAAGGGACAGTTTACTGGTTTTCTTAAGTATTTAGTCAGTAAAAACAAACAGCCAAATAATGAAAATTCATCAATTTTCATGCCAGTTATTATATTAGCAGATCCTATTAGGAGTGTTTATTGAAGCACGTCATGCTAATATTGCCAGGGTGTAATTAGACTTGCAGTTTTTTCTTGCTTTCGAGGAGTTTGCAACATATTCCAGACGGTTGAATAGGAGAGAGTAGACATTTTATATTGTCTTTTCATTCATGATGAAGAGGTTGACGTTATCTACTACTTATGCTACCATTATGACTTTCGTTTGACTTAAACATGCGAGGAATTTAAAGTGTATGTTGTTTTTTAACTCTTCTTCTACTATAGTCAGCAGTTAACAGGAGATAGATTCTTCGCCCTTGTTAAATTGTTGAATTGTTTCAATTTAAACATTACTAAAATGAGATAATTGTATCTTAAGTAGCAACTCTTTTATAAATATGTTCCTTAATTTATTCCTGGAAATTACTCACTTGTGGTTTGTTTTTTTATACTTAAAATTACATGGTGAACTTTCTTGAAAAGACTTACATGAGACTGAAATAGAATAATTTTCCAAAAGGTTCTTTGACCTTTTTCCGTAAACTAATATGGCCTTATACTCAAAATGAGTGGGACATGTACTTTAAGTTTTGCCAATAGTCGTGATGCCTTTTCATTGATCCATTCATACTTTGTCTACCCTTATCTGACCAAGCAATTAGTCATTTGAAGTTAGCTTACCAAAAATTTGGCATCTAGCCTGTGAACTCAGACTAGAACAAAGTTAATGTACCATAAGGGCCCAGACCCATACCTTGGCTTCATTATGACCAATGGGCTAACTGGTTAGCTGACTTGAATAAAGGTAGAATAATCTGTAATTCACTTTACTGCTTGTGTATTTTCATAGTTGAATTATTTTAAGAGTTTTAATTAAAAATATATATTTGGGGGGGCAAATTGTTACCATTATTTATATCTAAGGTGTGCCTGATTTTTTTTTTCCCCCAAAGGGATTAGCTTTGATCATTAGACTTGGTCCTTGAAACTCTCTTCCAGATTTCTTGCATATAAGAAAGCATTAAAAAATATATAATTCCAAAATTATATTTTTGGTCATGAGTTATGTAGACTATTCCTAAATGTTTTGGTGAGATAAGGGGAGTAATTTACATTATATATCATCTGGCAAAACATACTTCCTATTAATTGCCTTTAAACATCTTTGCTCATTCTCAGAATTTCCTTTTCCTCTTAAGCTGCCACTTCACTACATCTTCTTGATCTTCCTCCCAAAAAAGCTGCCCTCTCAGCCTCTTCAGGCTCTTTCCTCAGTGCTTCTTCCTCGTACCCTCTCCTCGAATTTTTTTTCAGTTTTTCCAGGTAAAATTCTTACCTTTTCTACAAAATTCTTTAAATTCATTCTCAGCAACATCAAAGTTAGCCCAAACTAAAACTACCTATTGCATGCCTTTGGGATACTTTGCTCATCTTGCAGTAGTAAACTGGCAATAATTTAGGATTTATATTTTCATGGCTGATGGTCAAATTTTGTAGAACTCGTTTTTTAGCTTGTATAACAAATGTCATAGTCAAGTTATTAACAATTCAGAATTATAATTCTATCTTGGGAATATGGCAGACAGTATGGGCAAATTTAATTCTTTTTTGTTGTCTGTTTTTAAAGTGTTTTGAATATTCATTTGTTTCACATATATAATAATTTGATTTTATAAAAAAGATATGTTAAGAAAAAATTTATTAAAGAGTGATTCACACTAGAAATCCACTGAATGAAATATTTTAACTTTACATATAAAGAATGAGATTTGACTTATAAAAAATTAGGATATGCAAGACTTTCCCAGGACTATCTGTAAGAATAGTTACATGTATAGAGGAAATTTAGGCTAATTAGGGGAAATAACCCCCTCTGGGTTAGTGATAAGAGATAATAGCAGAATATTTGAAAAGAAATGCTACTTTGTATTCATATTAACTAAGCTAGAATTTTTCCCTACTCCTTCTTCACAGTGTTCCAACCTCCATCTCTTTTACCCATGCTACTTTCATCATGAGGTACAAGAGTTGTATTACTGTGATTCTCATAATTTGGGTGGGGGAGGGGGATCACTTATCTACTTGGCCCTTTTCTTAGAATATGGCATTTGAAACACTCTTGTCTTCTTGAAACATTTAGAAAATTGCAGTAATGACATCTTTCCTGCGGTTCCTTTTATCTCCTTAATATATATCTGGTATATTTAAAATCTCTTGATTACCATTTTCTCTTTGAGTGCTTCAGCCATGATGCCCCAGAGTCTAAGTGAACTTGGGTACTGACTAGAGATTCAGATTTCATTTCCTTTGTGTTCAGGCAACTTTAAGCAGAGCTCATGAATTTGCATTCCCCACAGGTCCAATTTATTACTGATCTCTATTCCTGTATCCTAGGAGACTGTGTTAGGAATTTGTACACACCTTTGTCTCATTTTCCTAAACCTAAATGTTTGACCTTAACACTATTAGCTGGTTGTCAAGTTCTGTTCACAGCGTGATTGGTACATGGTAGTACTAGCGGTACTCTAGGCCCAATGTGTTTTGACACATTATCTATGTGAGAGAGAAATGTTCAGCCACTCCTGGGAAGTCAGACTGAGTCAACTTACCTATCTAGCAAAGTGGATGAAGAATGTAGGAGAAGGCGAGCCACATAGCAGTCTGATCTTTTAATGTACGTTGACCTGCTGGTGTATAGCCCAATCAGTGTACTAGAATTTGAACTAAGTAAGAATTAATTTTCTTCCCTTCTGAGAAGGATCAAGGGTATCCCAAGAGTATTGACATTTTGGCTTGGATAATTCTTGTTATGGAGTTGTTCTATGCATAGTAGGATGTTTAGTGGCATCCCTGGTCTCTACCCACTATATGTCAGTAGGACTCCGTACCTATGGTTGTGGCAATCAGAAATGTTTCCGGACATTGCCAAATGTTTCCTGGGGTGCAGAATAGCCCATTTGAGAACTATAGCCCTACATTTATGCTTGTATCCTTGCACTTTTGATTATATGGTGAGGACAAATTCTTGTAAGATGGATTGCTGTTTATGTACATTTTAATTATTTCGGTAACTCCAGAAGGGCCATACTGATTTACATTCCTAAAACAATGTGGGAATTGCATATTTCTCTAGACCCTCATCAGTGCTGGGTTGTGTCAGTCTTTTTAATCTTAGCCAGTCTGATGGATGAGAAATTATGTTTCTGTAATTTTAATTTAATTCAAACAATTATTAAGTTGAATATATTTTCATTTTTTATTGGCCACTTGCCAGTAAAATTTTTGTGCATTGTTTGTTTTCACTCTGCCCATTTTTCTGGGAGTACTAACTTGGTGATTTGTGGGTTTATGGGATTGTTTTTCTATAGAAATTTTTCATTGTTACATGGTCGGGATTATCTGTCTTTATCTATGGTTTCTGACTTTTACAGCTAGCTTTTTGCTTATTGCTTTTCTAATAGATTTAATTTACTGAGATGTTATATATAAGATGCTCAGTAGATTTTTTTAAAATCATTTTACTGTGGTAAAAGTATATATAGCAAAACATTTGCCTATTCAACATTTTTTACATACACCTTTCAGTGACATTGGTTATGTTCATCACATTATGCAGCAATCAGCACTATTCTTTTCCAAATTATTTTACCACCATTGACAGAAACACAGTGCCCACTAAGATAAGACTCACTCTTTCTCCCTCCCTTCCACTCCTGGTAACCCCTAATAAACTTTGGTCTCTAGACATCTGTCTGTCTCTTGTAAGTGGGATCATACAATATTTGTCCTTGGGTGACTGATTTCACTGAGCATATGTTTTCAAGATTCATCCATGTTGTAGCATGCCTCGGGACTTTGTTTCTCTTTATGGTAAAGTAATAGTCCGTTGTATGAACATACCACATTTTGTTTATTCAGTTTTCTGTTGATGCACATTTAGGCTGTTTCCATCTTTTAGCTATTGTGAACAGTACTGCAGTAAACTTTGGTGTACAATTATCTGTTTGTCTGCCTGCTTTCAATTCTTTGGGGTATACACCTAGGATTAGGATTGTTGAGTCATATGGTAATTCTGTGTTTAACTTTTTGAGGAAATGCCACACTGTTTTCCACAGTGGCAGTCATAGAATTTTAAATTAAATTGAATGTACAAGAACATTGGTGCTTTTCCAAGGAAAGAGTGTGTGCGCGTGTGCATGTGGTCATGTGTGCCCGAGTGTGTATGCATCCTCCCCACCAAGATAAGCATTTAAGGCTATAAAATTCGCTCCCCTCTAAACACTGCCTTCTCTGCATTCTACAAATACTTATATATTGTATTTTATTATCATTTCATTCAGATTATTTTCAGATTTCCACTGTTATTTCTTTTTTGCTCCATAGATTATTTAGAAGTGCATTGTTTACTTTTTAAACATTTGGGGTTTTTCTAGATGTCTTATTATTATTACTGATTTTTAATTCAGTTTTGTTCAAACCATGCATGTATTTAATGCTTTTAAATTTGATTTATCAGCATACGGTATCTCTTGGTGAACGTACCATGTATACTTGAAAAGAAAATGTATTCTGCAGTTGTTGGGTGTAGTGTTCTAAACATGTAGATTAGGTCAAGGTGGTTGATAGTATTGTCTGGGTCTTCTAAACCTCTATTGATTTTTTTTTTGTAGGAGGGCTCTGACTCTTCTATCAATTGCTGAGAGAGGGGCATTAAAGTTCCAACCATAATGGTGTGTTTGTGTTTTTCTCCATTAAATTTAGTACTTTTTGACTCGTGTATCTTTGAGTGCTGTCATGAGAGGCTATGTTAATGGGAGATCTTGAATGCAGGGAACAGGAGTGTGTGAATTCTTTGTGGGAAGCTATAGAAAGGCACTGCTGAGTGGTGGTTAGGGGATGTGACATTATGAACAGGAGGATTGTGGGGAATTGTTTAGCAGGATGTATTGTGTCAGCAGACCAGAGATGGGGTCAAATGTGCCGCTGAAGTGCTTCAAACTTTGATGGCTAACAGCATGTAGAATAATAGTGATTTTTAAAAAGTGGGCAAGGTGTTGGTCCAATAGACACGGGAAAGAAAGAATTAATAATATTGATTAAATATAGAAAATGCAACAGGGAGAGCTGAGTTAAACAGTTCTAAGAACCTAGCAAACTGGTGTATTTAGTAGTGACTTTGGGTGATACTGATGAAAATTCTCTTTGCGGCCCACTAAGTTTGGCAGGATACACAAATATCGGCATCATGTAGGTAATAATGAGAGGTTCAAGATTGGTGAGAAAGCATGAGAGGTTCTTTCTACTGAGTTTTTGTTATACTTTTACTATGAAATCATTCATTTCTAAAATAATTTTGATAAGTTTTTATTTTTATATTGTCTCAGCTCAATGTTACTTTCTCATATAAACTCTCCCTAATCACTAATCTACAGTAGCTCCCCTGGTTACTCTCTATCTGAAATTATCTGGTTTTATTTACTGATCTTTTCCTCCTATCAGAATGTAAGTTTAGGATAGTAGGGACTTTGTCTCTTGCTCACTGCCATATCCCCAGCACCAGGTGTGGTGACTACATGTATTCGGCTCTTAAATATTTAGGGATTGAATGACTCTAACCTGTTAAAAAAGAAACGCTGTATACTGAGTAAAAGAAATATAGGAATAAGATGTTTTATAATTTGAATTTACATACCTCACTAATGTTTACCAGCTGTTTTTTGGAGTCATAAGGTAAGGCCTCCAGTTATTGTTTATTTCCCCCCAAGATACTGTGCATGTCGCTTCACCATATGGAAAATGATGGTTAAATGTGATCATAGATTAGCCTGCTTTATTATATGATTATGACTTTGAATTCTAAAAAAATGGAATTTCTTACTAAAACCTCTAAACACGTATACTGGTCACTACTATATTTTAAAAGGCAATATATAACTTAGAAATATGATAAAAAGAAATAGAAATACCAAGATAGAAATAATTTAATCAGTTAGCTTTACTGAATACCGGTTCTTTGCAACCCTTGAGAGGTACAGAGGTATGAAGACCATCTTTGTCAGTTGACAGTGTAGTGGAGTAGGTAGAGCCTGCACATAGCAATATTAGTAGCACAAACTCTCATCTGATAAAATACATGCCAATTAATAATCTTTTACATATTTTTAAATAAGATCACCTAAAGTGATCTAATTTTTATTTTATTTTAAGCTTTGGTAGAATACTATCTTCTAACACACATATGAAACCTTATTATTATTAAAATTAAAATCTTATCTGCTCATCCCACTATAGTGTTAGAGATTTGGATAGCTTGGGTTTGATAGTCCTCAACAGCTGCCTTCAATTTAGTAGTTACTCTTTAGGAAAGAATTAAACACTTGCAGTTTAGGTGTTACTTTTCATTTTTAGGTCTTTGAATGTGGACTCTCTCCAACACGTGGTGTTTTCTTTTGCTTTGTGGCAAAAACATAGAGATAAATTATATTGCAAAATGATGTCACAGAAATAGCTATGGTCTTTCTCCAAGTAGTAAAGAGTAATCCGGCAGTTTTACTAACTTGTTACAACTTTCCTCTCTCCTCTGTGTTCTCACCTCAAAACCTGTGCTTAATCTCTTATATTGATAATTTGGTTTATCTCCCTGCCATGCCATTGATACTGCTCTTGGATTTGTATAGGAAGGTTTGTAATGTCCTCTTGACAAGGTTAATGATCCTCAACTTCTTTGAGTTTTTAACTTCATTAGCATTGTTGAATTACAGCAGGATCATTAATCCACAGATTAATTTTTTTAATGTTGTGCATTTACTCTGTGCCAGATAAAATACCCTCCTGGGAGCTTACAGTCTAGAGAGGGAAGTAGACAATAAATACATAATCACACAAATTATGAATACAAATTGTAAAGAATGACATGAAGAAAAAGTTGAAAGCGCTATGGAAGTATTATGGAGAGCCTGGTTAGATTGCTGGGTGGGAGAAATAGAATTTTAGCCAAAACTTGGACAGTGGATAGGAACTAGACAGGTAAAGAAGATATGAGGGATTATTTCTGACAGAGAATATATTGTAGTGAAAGCTTTGGTGTGAAAAGATTGGGGAATAAAGAGGCAATGGGAAATAAAAAATAGAATAAAATCAGGCTAGAGCATAGTATGCTCTGGGCAGAGTGACCATGTCATAAGTGAGAATGAACATAGTACAACTGAGATAGGAAGCCATGGGAGGAGTTTAAACAGGAACAGGACATCAGATTTATATTTGTGTGTGGATTCATGATTTATTTTTTAAGTAAACTAGATGGGGCTTGGTGCTTAAATATATAGGGGTTAAAGATTGAAAACAAGGAGCCCTGATGGTGCAGTGGTTAAGTGCTTGCCTGTTAACCAAAAGGTCAGCAGTTTGAACCCACCAGCCTTTCCATGGGAGAAAGATGTGGCCGTCTGCTTCAGTAAAGATTTATAGCCTTGGAAACTCTATAGGGTCGCTGTAAGTCAGATTTGACCCGACACAAGTTTAGATTATTGGTTTTTAAGGATTGAAAATGGTGTCCCTGGATGACACACATAGTTAAACACTTGACTACTAGCTGAAAGGTTGATGGTTCAAAGCCACCCAGAGGTGTCTCAGAAGACAGACCTGGAGATCTGCTTCCAAAAGGTCACACCCTTGAAAACTCTATGGAACACAGTTCTACTCTGACACACATGGCATTGCTATGAGTAGGAATTGATGCGACAGCAACTAACAGCAGGGGTGGAAAAAATTACGTTCTTCCGGTTGTGCTGCTATTCTCACTTTAGATGAAGATTTACAGAACAAAATAGTTTCTCATTAAACAGTACACATGTTGCCCTATGACAGTGGTTAACAACCCCGCTACATGTCAACAATGACTCAGGTTTTAGGCTGGGCTTTTAAAAATACATATCCTTTCTATAACTGAGGGCAATGAAGATTGTATGTAGATTTGTACTGTGATTTCATTCATGTAGTTTCCCTCCATTTGGTGGGACAACCCTGAAATTAACTGGAGGTATACCTGGCTGGGAGCACTGGTGGCATAGTGGTTAAGAGCTCGGCTGTTAACCAGAAGGTTGGCAGTTCACCAAAAGGTTGGCCGTTCAAATCCACCAGCCATTCTTTGGAAACCCTATAGTTCTACTCTGTCCTGTAGGGTCGCTATGAGTTGGAACCGACTTGACGGCATCTAACAATACCTGGCTCAGTAATTTTCTAATGTCTTCAAAATACAGTTCATTGTTTCTGCTAAATATTTTGACCCATAGAGTATTGGCCATCTTGAATCAGGCAATCATATGGTCTACTGTGCCAGAAATGACAAATTGAAGACGAATGATATCGCATTCATAGTCAAAAAGAACATTTTAAGATCTGTCCTGAAGTACAGTGCTGTCAGTGATAGGATAATATGCATACGCCTACAAGGAAGACTAGTTGATATGACTATTATTCAAATTTGTGCACCAACCACTAATGCCAAAGACGAGGAAATTGAAGATTTTTACCAACTTTTGCAGTCTGAAATTGATCAAACACACAATAAAGATGCATTGATAATTACTGGTGATTGGAATATGAAAGTTGGAAACAAAGAAGGATGGTAGTTGGAAAATTGGCCTTGGTGATAGAAACGATGCCAGAGATTGCATGGTAGAATTTTGTAAGACCAATGACTTCTTCATTGCAAATACCGTTTTTCAACAACATAAATGATGACTGTACCACATGGACATCGCTACATGGAATACACAGGAATCAAATCGACTTCATCTTTGGAAAGAGACGATGGAGAAGCTCAATATCATCAGTCACAAGGCCAGGGGCTGACTGCGGAACAGACCATCAGTTGCTCATATGAGACTTTAAGTTGAAGCTAAAGAAAATTAAAACGAGTACACTTCAGCCAAAATACGACCTTGAGTGTATCCCACCTGAATTCGGAGACCGTCTCAAGAATAGATTTGATGCATTGAAAACTAATGCCTGAAGACCAGACGAGTTGTGGGATGACACTAAGGACATCATAAATGAAGAAAGCAAAAGGTCATTAAAAAGAGAAGAAAGAAAAGACCAAAATGGATGTCAGAAGAGACTCTGAAAATTGCTCCTGAACGTAGAGTAGCTAAAGTGAATGGAAGAAATGATGAAGTAAGAGAACTGAACAGAAGATTGCAAAGACAGTTCAAGAAGACAAAGTGAAGTAGTGTAATGAAATGAGCAAAGACCTGGAGATGGAAAACTAAAAAGGAAGAACACACTTGGCATTTCTCAAGCTGAAAGAACTGAAGAAAGAATTCAAGCCTTGAGTTGCAATATTGATGTCTTTTATGGGCAAAATATTGAATGACACAGGAAACATGAAAAGAAGATGGAAGGAATACACAGCCACTGTACCAAAAAGAATCAGTCAGCGTTCAGCCATTTCAGGAGGTAGCATGTGATCAAGAACCGATGATATAGCAGGAAGAAATCCAAGCTGCCCTGAAGGTATTGGTGAAAAACAAGGCTCTAGAAATTGATGGAATACCAATTGAGATGTTTCAGCAAACAGAGTCAGCACTGGAGTTGCTCAGTTGTCTATGCCAAGGAGAATTGGAAGACAGCTACCTGGCCAACTGACTGGAAAAGATCCATTCTTGTACCCATTCCAAAGGAAGGTGATCCAGCAGAATGCAGAAATTATTGAACAATATTAACTTCACAGGTAAGTAAAATTTTGCTGAAGTTAATTCAAAAACAGTTGTAGCAGCACATTGACAGGAACTGCCAGAAATTCAAACTGGGGATGCCCTTTATCACCACTCCTATTTAACATTGTTCTAGAAGCCTTACCTAGAGCAATAAGGCAAGAAAAAGAAAAAAAAAGGGCATCTAAGTTGGTAAGGGAGAAGTAAAACTATCCCTATTTATGGATGATATGATACTATACATAGAGAACCCTAAAGACTCGACAAAAATATACTGGAACTAATAGAAAGATTCAGCAGAAAACAGAATTGAGAATCTAGACATACATTCATCCACCTGTGAGCAGCTGATATTTGACAAAGGCCCAAAGTCTGTTAATTGGAGAAAAGACAGTCTCTTTAACGAATGGTGCCAGCATAACTGGATATCCATCTGCAAAAAACTGAAGCAAGACCCATACCTCAAACCAGGCACAAAAACTAACTCAAAATGGATCAAAGACTTAAATAAAAATGGAAAATGATAAAGATTATGGAAGAAAAAATAGGGACAATGCTAGGAGCCCTAATACATGGCATAAACACGATATGAACCATAAGTAATAATGCACAAGCACCAAAAGAGAGACTAGATAAATGGGACCTCCTAAAAATCAAACACGCTCATCAAAAGACTTCACCAAAAGACTAAAAAGACAACCTACAGACTGGGAAAATTTTTTTGG
>NW_004443988.1:4113885-4177834 GCF_000243295.1 Trichechus manatus latirostris
AGATACTGCAAAACCTCAACATTGAAAAGACAAATAACCCAATTAAAAAATGGACAAAGGATATGAACAGGCACTTCGCCAAAGAAGATATTCAGGTGACTAACAGACACATGAAGAAATGCTCAAGATCATTAGCCGTTAGAGAAATGCAGATCAAAACTACAATGAGATATCATCTCACCCCAACAAGGCTAGCATGAATCCAAAAACACAAAATAATAAATGCTGGAGAGGTTGTAGAGAGACTGGAACAATTATACACTGTTGGTGGGAATGTAAAATGGTAAACCACTTTGGAAATCGATTTGGCGCCTCCTTAAAAAGCTAGAAATAGAAGTACCATACGATCCAGCTATCCCGCTCCTTGTAATATATCTTAGAGAAATAAGAGCTGTCACATGAATAGATATATGCACACCCATGTTTACTGCAGCACTGTTCACAATAGGAAAAAGATGGAAACAACCTAAGTGCCCATCAGCAGACAAATGGATAAACAAATTATGGTATATCCACACAATGGAATACTATGCAACAATAAAGAACAATGATGAAGCCGTAAAACATCTTATAATATGGAGGAATCTGGAGGGCATTATGCTGAGTGAATTTAATCAGTCACAGAAGGACAAATATTATATAAGATCACTATTATAAGAACTCAAGAAAAGGTTTAAACACAGAAGCAAGCATTCTTTGATGGTTATGAGGGTGGGGAGGGAGGTGAAGCTTATTCACTAACTAGATAATAGATAAGAATTGTCTTAGGTGAAGGGAAGGAGAGCACACTCTACAGGGGAAGTCTGCACAACTGGCGAAACCAGAGCTAAGAAGTTTCCTGTATACAGTCAAACACTTTGAGGGACAGAGTAGCAGGGGTAGGGTTCTGGGGACCATGCTTTCAGAGGACATCTAGGTCAATTGGCATAACAAAGCTTATTAAGAAAATCTTCTGCATCCTTCTTTGGTGAGTGGCATCTGGGGTTTTAAAAGCTTGCAAGTGATCATCTAAGATGCATCAAGTGGTGCCAACCACCTAGAGTAAAGGAGAATGAAGAACACCAAAGACACAAGGAAAGTAGTAGCCCAAGAGACAGAAAGGGCCACATAAACCAGAGACTTCACCAGCCTGAGACCAGAAGAACTAGATGATGCCCGGCTGCCACCAGGGATCGCCCTGACAGGGAATGCAATAGAGAGTCCCAGATGGAGCAGGAGAAAGGTGGGATGCAGAACTCAAATTTTAGTAAGAAGACCAGACTTAATGGTCTGACTGAGACTGGAGGAACCCCAGAAAGCATGGCCCCCGGATTCTCTATCAGCCCAGAACTAGAACAGTTTCCGAGGCCAGCTCTTTAGAAAGGGATTGTACTGGACTGTGGGACATAAAGTGATACTTGTGAGAAGTGTGCCTCTTAGCTCAAGCAGATACATGAGACTAAACGGGCAGCTTCTGTCCGGAGGTGCAATGAGAAGGCAGAGACGGTTAGGAGCTGGTTGAATGGACATGGGGAATCGGGTGGAAAGGAGGAGTGTGCTGTCACAGTATGGGGAGAGTAATTAGGGTCACATAACTATGTATAAATTTTTGTATGGGAGACTAACTTGAAATGTAAACTTCATTTAAACTACAACAATAAACCAAAAAAAAGATTCAGCAGAATGGCAGGATACAAGATAAACATACAAAAATCAGTTGTTTTGCTATACACCAATAAAGAGAACTCCGAAAGGAAATTAGGAAAGCAATACCATTTATAATAGCCCCTAAATAAATGAAATGCATAGAAATAAATCTAACCAGGGACATAAAAGACCTATACAAAGAAAACTACAAAGCACTACTGCAAGAAACCAAAAGAGACCTACATAAATGAAAAAACATACCATGATCATGGATAGGTAGAACATTGTGAAAATGTCAGTTCTACCTAAAGCAATCTGCAAATGCAATGCAGCCACAATCCAAATACCAACAGCATACTTTATTGAGATGGAAAAACTAATCGTTAACTTTCTGTGGAAAAGAAAGAGGCCCCAGATAAGTAAAGCACTACTGAAGAAGAAAAATAAAGTAAGCGTCGCACTACCTGACCTCAGAATCTACTGTACAGCTATGGTAGTCAAAACAGCCTGGTACTTGTACTATGACAGAAACATTGACCAATGGAACAGAATCGAGAACACAGATGTAAATCCATCCACCTACGGTCACCTGGTCTTTGACAAAGTCCCAAAGTCTATTAAATGGGGAAAAGACTGTCTTTTTTTTTTCTTTTCTTTTTTTTATTGTACTTTCCATGAAGGTTTACAGAACAAATAGTTTCTCATTAATCAGTTAGTACACATATTGTTTTATGACAATGGTTAACAACCCCATGACATGTCAACAGTGTTCTTTCTCGATCTTGGGTTCCCTATTACCCACCTTCCTGTCCCCTCCTGCCTTTTAGTCCTTGTCCCTGGACTGTTGTGCCCCATTAGTCTTGTTTTGTTTTATGGGGCTGTCTAATCTTTGGCTGAAGGGTGAACCCTGGGAGTGACTTCATCACTGAGCTAAAAGGGTGTCCGGGGGCCATACTCTCGGGGTTTCTCCAGTCTTTGTCAGGCCAGTAAGTCTAAAGACCGTCTTTAACAAATGGTGCTGGCAAAACAGTATTTCCATCTGTAAAGAAATGAAACAGAACACATACTTCAGCACCATACACAAAAACTGATTCAAAATGGATCAGAGACCTAAATATAAAACCAAAAACTATGAAGATTATGGTAGAAAATCAATACTAAGGGCCCTAATCTACAGCATAAATAGAATAAAAACCAAAACTAACAATACTCAAACACCAGAAGATAAGCTGGATAACCAGGATTGTCTAAAAATTAAACACTTACGCTCATCAAAAAACTTCACTAGAATAGTAAGAAGAGAACCTACAGACTGGGAAAAAATTTTTGGCTATGACATATCTGACAAAGTAATCTTTAAAATCTATAGGAAAATCCAACACTGCTGCAACAAAAAGACAAATAATCCAATTAAAAAATGAGCAAAGGACATGGACACTTCATCAAAGAAGACATTAAGATGGCTAACAGACAATATGAGGGAGTGCTCACCATCATTAGCCATTAGAGAAATGCAGATGAAAACTGCAATGAGATACCATCTCACCCCGACATTACTGGCACAAATCAAAAAAACAGAAAATAATATGTTGGAGAGGCTGCAGGGAGATTGCAACTCTTTTGCGCTACTGGTGGGAATGCAAAATGGTACAACCATTTGGAAAATGATATGGCGCTTCCTTAAAAAGCTATAAATAGAAATACCATTCAATCCAGCAATCCCATTCCTAGAAATATATCCTAGAGAAATAAGAGCTGTCACATGAATAGACATATGCACACCCATGTTCCTTGCAGCATTATTCACAATAGCAGAAAGATGGAAACAACCTAGGTGCCCATCAAGAGGTGAATATATAATCTCTGGTACATACACACAGTGGAATACTATACAACAGTAAAGAACAATGATGAATCTGTGAAACATCTCACAACATACATGAATCTGGAGGGCATTATGCTGAGTGAAATAAGTCAATCATAAAAGGACAAACATGTATGAGACCACTATTATAAAAACTCATGAAAAGTTTTACACACAGAAAGAAACAATTTTTGATGGTTATGAGGGAGGGGATGAGTGGGGAGGGAAAAACACTAACTAGACAATAGATAAGTGGTAACTTTGGTGAAGGGTAAAACAGTACACAATACTGGGGAAGCCAACACAGCTTAACCAAGACAAGATCATGGAAGCTTCATAGACATATC
Organism: Trichechus manatus latirostris; assembly: GCF_000243295.1. NCBI lineage: Eukaryota > Metazoa > Chordata > Mammalia > Sirenia > Trichechidae > Trichechus > Trichechus manatus. Next base: position 4,117,723 of record NW_004443988.1, read on the forward strand.
CAGACTCCCTGAGGGACCGAGTTACTGAGCTGAGGGCTATGGACCATGGTCTCTGGGGACATCTAGCTCAATTGGCATAACATAGTTTTGATGGTTAAGATTGTTTGTCAACTTGGCTCTGCCATGATTCTCAGTGTTTATATGTGATCACTCCCATGATTGAATATGCTGTGGGTAGCAGGTCAGTTGAAAAGGATTTTCCTTGGGAGTGTGGCCTGCATCCGAATATAAGCAGACATTCTGGCTTTTTGCTCACTCTGGATGCTGCGGCTATCTCTTGTTCATCTGACCTCCAGTTCTTGGGACTTGAGCTGTCAGCTTATCTGCCGGTCTTGGGATTTGTCGATCTTCACAGCCTGTGAGCGAAGCCCTGGTCTCTGACCTGCCGATTTTGGGTTCGCCAGCCCGTGCAGCTACGTGAATAAGGAGGAGCCTTACGGTCTTGCCTGCCAGTCTTGGGATTCATCGATATTCACAGCCTGTGAACGAGAGCCCTGCTTTCCGACCTGCCAATCTTGGGTTCACCAGTCCCTGTGGCTACATGAATTAGGAGAAGCCTCTATCCTGATGCACAGACTTGGTACGTTCCAGCGTCTACAATCAGGTGAGGTGTTTCTTTGATATAAATCTCTCTCTATATATATTTATACACTTTACTAGTTTTGCTTCTCTAGAGAACCCAGCCTAAGACAATAGTTTATAAAGAAAATGTTCTGCGTCCTACTTTGGTCAGTAGCACCTGGGGTGTTAAAAACTTGTGAGCAGCCAGCTAAGATACATCTAATGGTCCTATCATGTCTGCAGCAAAGGAGAATGAAGAAAACCAAAGACACAAGGGAAAGATTAGTTCAAAGGACTAATGGGCCACAACTACCACAGCCTCCACCAGACTGGGTCCAGAACAACTAGATGCTGCACCACCTCCGACAGCTCTGACTGGGATCACAATAGAAGGTCCCGGACAGAGCAGGAGAAAGACGTCGAACAAAATTCAAACCCACAAAAAAAGACCAGAATTACTGGTCTGATAGATACTCAAGAAACCCCGAAAATATGGCTCCGGGACACTCTTTTAACTCAGTACTGAAGTTCACCCTTTAGCCTCAGATTAGATGGGCCTATAAAAGAAACAATAACACACATAGTTCATCCATGTATATGAGACTAAATGGGCATACAAGATTAAATGGGCACACCAGCCCCAAAGCAAAGATGAGAAGGCAGGAAGGGACAGGAAAACTGGACGAATGGAAGTGGGGAACCCAAGGTCGAGAAGGGGAGAGTGTTGACATATTGCGGAGTTGTCAACCAATGTCACAAAACAATTTGTGGATCAATTATTTAACGAGAAAGTAATTTTCTCTGTAAACTTTCACCTAAAGCACAATAATTAAAAAAAAGAAAATCAAACGTTAAAAGAAAAAGAAGAGGACGTGGAACGAGGGATGTTATTGGTGATGTCAGATGGATGTTGGCTGAAAGCAGAGAATACCAGAAAGATATTTATCTGTGTAGTATTCACTATGCAGTGGCGTTCAACTGTGTGAATCATAACAAATTATGGATAACATTGCGAAGAATGGGAAGTCCAGAACACTTAATTGTGCACGTGCAGAACCTGTATGTAGATCAAGAGACAGTTATTCGAACACAACAAGGGGATACTGTGTGGTTTAAAATCAGGAAAGGTGTAATCAGGGTTGTATCCTCTCACCATACTTCTTCAGTCTGTATGCTCAACAAATAATCCAGGAAACTGGACTGTATGACGAAGAACACAGCGTCAGCATTGGTGGAAGACTCATTAACAACCTGTGATATGCAGAAGACACAACCTTGCTTGCTGAAAGTGGAGTTGAAGCACTTCCTGATGAAGATCAAAGACTACAGCTTTCAGTATGAATTACACCTCTACAAAAAGAGAGCAAAAATCCTCACAACTGGACTGATAAGCAACATCATGATAAACGGAGAAAAGATTAATGTTGTCAAGGATTTCATTTTACTTGGATCCACAAGCAACGCCCATGATAGCCGTGGTCAGGAAATCAAATTATGGATTGCATTGGGCAAATCTGCTACAAAAGACCTTTTAAAGTATTGAAAAGCAAAGATGTCACTTTGAAGACTAAGGTTGGCCTGACCCAAGCCAGGATATTTTCTATCACCTCGTATGCTTGTGAAAGCTGAATAATGAATAAGGAAGACCGCAGAAATATTGATGCCTTTGAATTATGGTGTTGGCAAAAAATATTGAATATACCATGGACTGACTGCCAGAAGAACAAACAAATCTGTCTTGGAAGAAGTGCAGGCAGAGTGCTGCTTGAAAGCAAGGATGGTGAGACTTTGTCTTACATACTTAGGACATGTTATCAGGAAGAACCACTCCCTGGAGAAGGACATCATGTTTGGTAAGATAGAGGGTCATCAAAAAAGAGGAAGACCCTCGATGAGATGGATTGATATAGTGTCTGCAACAAGGGGCTCAAACATAGCAATGATCGTGAGGGTGGTGCAGGACCAGGCAGTGTTTCATTGCGTCGTACATAGGGTCACTATGAATCGGAACTGACTTGATGGCACCTAACAAAAATAACAACAGTTCTACTACTTGGTACTTCTGCTACCTTACAACACTAAAGATCAAATTTCAGGATATTTATTTTTTGTCTTTTGGTTTGGATTTGTACATTTTACTGTACAGTTTTCTGAAAGGGGTTTCTGAAATATTTGAAGGAAGTTGAACAACTTCTCATTTGGGGCAAAATTGTTTATTTTAGGTATTGGGGTAATTTTGTGTAGTAAATATATAATTACTTAGTTTTAGTTAATCATCTGTGGATTATCTATGTTTTTAATTCTGATCTTCATTCTCTTCTGACCCCAGTTTCTAACTATTGTTCTGCTCATTAGTTTGAGTCCAAGAAAAAAGGTGGGGTTGATGGAAAGAGAGAGACTATGAAATTCTTATCACTCAGTTTTGCTGTGCATTTGTGGCTCTTAGAAAAAGATTTTATGGGGAAGGCTAGAGTTATTTGAGCTATGTTCTGTTTGAGTAACTGAAAGCTTTATTGTAGTTGAGAGACTTAAAGAGTGTAGTAAATTGCTTTGTTGTGCTTCTCTTCTCAACTTGATTTATTGTTTTTAATGCCAGTATATAATAAAGGCATTTGATTTACCTGGTTTTACAAGTATTTGAATTAAACTCATTTGAAAGAATGGCTTTTTCAAGTATGTATGTATGCTTTTGAAAATATATAGCCTTAATAGTGACATCTAGATTATGTGACAACTGGCATGGCAAAGGACTTGCCATGACTCCATCAGTATATGTTTAGTTCACCCATGAGTTAGACAGTATAGGATTCAAGGGGACAAGCTGGCTGAGAACCTTTGGTCTACAGTGTGTTTCAGACTGTGATGGCTCACATGCTGAGTGGGTTACAGACCTTGAAGAAAATTTAACATCCCTTTCCCCTCCTCATCCACCCAAGAGTCAGATCTTCAAAAGTAGCAGCAAGCTCCCCAGTAGGTTAATTTTCAGTCCCCCAAAGATTTTTCTAATTGGACACTTTTAAAGAGAGAAGTGTCTATACCCTAAGAGAGTATACTTTTGTTCAGAACTATGTCTTTAGCTGAACTGTTTGAAAGTGTAAGGGCTGACTGTTGAAGTTACCTCCTCCATTCCTTAACTGTTGAAATTGAAAGCGAGTGGACATACACACTCCTCTGAAAACTTTAGTACTTACAACTCAACACTCATTTTTTCTCTTATGGCTAATTGCCTATTATCTTTCACTGTATTTTCATATGCCTTGTTTTCCTTACCCAGAATATAAGCTGCTTCAGTGTATGAAGAGTGTCATAAACTTCTGTGTGCCTTCATCAAATAAGTGTTCAGTGTTTGATTTATTGCCTTAAGAATCTTTTATGTAACTTTGGCAGGCCAAGATAGAGGGGATTATATAAAAAGTAGGTTCTATAGAACAGCCTTTATTTGAAACACTATTTTAATTACAAAGCCAGAAGTAATATTTATGATGTTTTTTAAATCCTTGAAAAATAGCTGCTTAAACTGAACCCTTCAATTTTGTTAATTTTTCAAGTAACATTTTCTGTGATACCAGATCCTCTTCAAATGTGCATACTTTTGAGCAGCTTAAGCAGAAAATTACATATTTCTGAACAAATCATTAAGTACATATATATATATATAAATCAAGTAGGATTTGACAAATATTCTTTCAGCTACACACAGAAAAATACTAATGTCAAATAACCTTCTTGTTTTAAAACTGAAAAAAACCTACTGTTTAATATTTATTAATCACTGACAAAGAAAATAAAGCCATGATTAAGGATAATAATTTAGCATTTTTTAGAGAAAATATGAAATACTAACTTGGTTAGAAAATTATTACCTAAGATTTTACATTATGATTATATTTGGCTTTAATTACACTAGAGGTTAGAGTGTTCCTACACTTTGAAAAGGCCTTCAAGATTTATTTTGTGTACAGTGTATTTTATTTTTGTTATTCATCATAGTACCAGCACTTGACTGTAGTCACCACAATAGCAAATACATATATACTGTGTGTGTGTGTTTGAGTGTGTGCGTGTGTGTGTGTGTGTTGTTTTGACCATATTTTACCATACATAATTTTTAGGCATAAGATTAACTTAGAAGTGGTCATTGACATTGTCAGGTAACAAATAGCTCCATGCATACTGCTTCTAATTGAAGATGACATTGAGAAAGTAAAAATGAGCTCAGACTGAGACGGTAAAAATCTGCCCAGCCATTCATCGGAGTAGAATAATAATGACAGATAAAGCTAGCTGCAAAGTTAACAGGAAACAGTATCCACCTACTCCTCACTTACTGACTGTCTTATTATCCAACATTTCACATTTATGACGATAGTAAAAATTCTACTATTTAGTTGTTTTGTGCATTAACAACATAGTAATGAACACCAGGGTGCAAGGCAAGAATAACACTGGCTGTGATGGTTAAGGTTATGTGTCAGCTTGGCTGGGCCATGATTCTCAGTGGTTTGGCAGTTACGTAGTTATGTTATTTGGCAGTTATGTAATGATGTAATTTGGCAGTTGTGTAATGATGTAACTTGGCAGTTGTGTAGTGCTATAATTTGGCAGATACATAATGATGTAATTTGGCCATTATGTAACGATGTAGTCATCGTCCATTTTGTTGTCTGATGTGATCACCCTCCATTTTCACATAGTGTCAATTTTCACGTGACAACCTGGTCTTTGGAACCTAACCATGGTAAGTGAGGAATGAGTGTATCTCCCAAGGACATACTGTAGCTATAAAGTTTTGTAACATCCCCCTTCTTTGACAGCTGCCTTTTTACTTACTGAAAAACTTCATTCTCTAAAATAAAAAATACAAGAAACGTTGGTGTTTGAAGTTATACCAGTAAGAATGAAGCATCATTCTCTTGCCTAGATGATCTAAGTCACTTTTTGACAGAGACACAGCCTCAATTTATAACTCAGGTGCAGAGCTTCACATAAAGGATTTCTGGATACAACATTCTGTATCTACTTTAACTTGTCCAAGGAGACTGGATACTGTGTTCACTTTGCAGTCTAGACTGGGTGTTGATCTCTTTACACACAAACCTGCTTTGCTTTGAGCCTGTCAAAACACTACTTGGTTTAAATTTCAGCTAAGCTTCACTCTTCTCCAGAATTCTTTAATAGCTCCGTCTCTTCCTTTGGTGAGTGGCCCCACACTTCCTCTGGTGTGTAGCCTCCTCATGGCAGTTGGTCATTAAACCTGATTTTGTCAGGCTACCAGTTTGTTCTTGGTGTTTTAAAACTAATAGGACTAGACAGCACATAGTTTAGTGTCTATTTTGACACATTCTCCCTGGTTTCAGTCGTATTTAGTGTTCATATCTGTTACTCGCCTTGAGCCTGTGGGTCTATGAAATACAAGAACAGAAAGAAACTTAAGAGCGATCTGGTTTAGGCCCCTTGTTTTATTTTAAAAAACTCTTTAAGATTTGGAGGCTAGACGGTCTTAATTTCATTACTAATGTGTTTCCAATTTGGATATTAAGGTAGGTTACTTCTCAGATTTTTGCAAATGGATAACCCCATCCTAATGTGCCTTGGCTGATTTTTATATCTCATTGCTGTGTTTCGAGATACAGTTTACTTTTTGTGTGTATGGGCCTCAATCCACTTACACCTTTGACCATTGTTTGACATGCTTTTTGTACATTTAGAACAAGGGTTAATATTAAGGACTACTGGTTAGTCTGAATTTTATTTACTCAGCAGATATTCATTATTATTAAGTCATTGTTTCCTGAGTCAAAATATAAATCATGCCCTGCCTTTGGCTCCTACATCAACTTCCTCTACTGCTGTACAGCACTTTCTTTATTCCTGCCTCATTTTATGATTAATTCTTTACTAGATAATATCTTTTAGTGCACGCTCTCCATTTTACTTCATCTTATTTGATTTAACTTGGGGAACACTATGCTTTTCACAAAGCAAGTGTTTGACAAATCTCTTGATTGACAGGCAAAACACCATGTTAGTTGTTGTAGGCTATACAAATATGGGTGAGACGTGTCTCCTGCCCTCAAGAATTTTAGAATCTTAGAGGATGAAAGACAGAGACACAAATAAAAATATGGCAGAGCCTTATGAAATGAAATGAGCAACACCAACTATTCCATGGGAAAGGCCAGAAGAGGTCACATTAGCAAAGGGCTTACTAACTGTCAATTAGTGCAAATAATTTTTCAGTTCTCTCTTTAGACGTTATGTCCTTATTTTGATTCATTTTACTAGTAGGACTCTATTTCCCAAGAAAAAAAATTACAGGTGCTAATTTTGCTGAATCCCAGGTCTAGGGCAGTGAAAATTCTGAAGTCCCCATCCTTCTTTACCACATGAAAGAAATTTGAATTGTCATTGAAATGAGAAGACAGAATTAAAACCTTTTTTGGTTAGGTACCTGAGGACTTCAGTTTGAGAAACATTTCTTTTTTGGCAGTTACACAGTACAGGAGCTCTTCATTTATCATTATTTTCCCTGTGTGATTCTCTTTATACAACTATCAAGTTGCAGAGGTTCAGCTCTTAAGAGTGTCGCTTTCATCATGCATACGCTTCTCCATGCTACGACTTACTGAGCATTTTAAGGTATATTATTAGAGCTGTTTATTAACTAATTGGTACTTATTTTTCAAATTATGTAGTTCTCAGCTAAATCTGGGAGATAAATAACCAAACCAAAAAAAAAACCAAACCCATTGCCATCGAACAGATTTCTTATATAGAAATTTATAACACAACTGCATTATAAAGCATTGTCCTGTTTCTTCAGCCTCTACCTATTTTGGTTTAGTCTAGCACCTTTGAATAGAGATAGATGTGGTTTCTCGTTCCTAAAACTACTCTTTAGAGATTACATGAGATTGTTTGGGTATAACTTAGCAGCTCTTTTTAAATCAACAAGGTGTTATTTAGAAACCTTACCTGTTTTTAAAAGGTGATAATGCAAATTGGTTTCATGAAACCAACATTTCTTTTCTTAAAGACCATCATTTAAGTACCCTAACTGCCAAATATAAAGCCAGTAGAACAGCTATAATAGTTTTCTCTCATCAGAGGTTTTACATTCCACTATCTGTTTATTGTATTTTGTAAATAGAAGCAGTTAATACCAGAATCATACCATCAGCAAATTGTTAGTGACTCTCTCATAGCTCCTTGACTGTTGGCTCTTATTTTGGTAGGCCAGCCTCGCTGGCTGCTGTTGCATTGTTGTCTGGTTTCTCCCCATTCCCAGAATCTCAGATAAATTTAGCAGATCTAAATCTCCTGCTAGTAGTACAAGGGTAGCACAGTGTGGGGAATCTCATTTTAAATCCAGATTTCTTTCTTGGCTGAAAATTACCTACTTTGTGAGATTGTATTATTTAAATTTACAACTGTATAACTGCAGCACGGCTTTGTGTCTTTACAGTACTGTGAAATATTGCAGATGTTACTCTAACATAGTACATCTACCTTTTCAAAATTAGAATATGTTTGCCAATTTCTAGAACAAAAAGGTAGTTTTTCTTTTTTTTTCTGTTGAAAGTAGGGGAACAAGTATTTAAAGAAAGCTCGTGTTGCTCAATGATGGTAAAGAATTTCAAAGCTTTATGAAAGCTTTATAGTTACAGGATGCATTTAATCTAAAAAACTCTTAAATATCCTTTAAAAACCTTAAATGTTTTATTAGTAATATACTCATTGCTGTCGAGTTGATTCACACTCATAGTGACCTATGTGACAGAGTAGAACTGCTCCTGGTGGCGTAGTGGTTAACAGTTTGGCTGCTAACCAAAAGGTGGGCAGTTTGAATCCACCAGATGCTCCTTGGAAACCCTGTGGGGTAGTTCTACTCTGTCTTATAAGATTGCTATGAGTTGGAATCAACTCGGCGGCTATGGGTTTTAGTTTAGTTTAATTTTTATGGAAGCAGACTGCTGCATCTTTGTCCCAAGGAGTGGCTGGTGGGTTCGAACCACCAGCCTTTTGGTTAGCAGCCAAATGCATAACCACTGGGTCACCAGGGCACCGTATTAGTAGTATGTCTTAATTTTCATTCATCATCTACTTGATTAGCTTCTATATATTTTTTAGGCATAATGTTAGACATCAGATATGCAATAGATAAGATCTAGTAACTGCCTTTGAGTTTACAGTCTAGAAGGAGAGAGAAACAAGAGAATTATAATTTATGTTGTTGTTGTTAGGTGCTGTCAAGTTGGTTCCAACTCATAGCGACCCTATGTACAACAGAATGAAACATTGCCGGGTCCTGCACCATCCTCACAATTGTATAATTTATAGCATATTATAATAAGAAATATGCCTGGGAGTATCTGGAGAGCACAGTAGAATCTCAGATGATTATACCTAATTTCATTGGAAGCAGAGAAGATGGGCAGCTAAGGAAACAAAAAATGGTGCCTGAGCATAAAGTGGGCATTAGCTAACTCTTTTCTAGGCCCAACTCTAAAGTCATATTTTTCATTTTCTTACTTGTCTTTTTCTTCTTTCTTTTATTTCAACTTTTGTAGAAAAGAATAGTTGATGTTTCTTTGTTATTATTGCAGAATTTCATTTTTACATTAATAAAGTTTAAAATATTGCCACTTTATTTTTATATGAAAATGAAATTAGTAGTTTACTTCTGTAATATTTGATTAACCTTTTTAATGCTTTTTTGGATCTCTTAGCTGATTATTCTTATTTTGTGTTAGTGTTTCAAAAGGGATGCTTACAAAACCATTGTCAGGTCTTTTGACATCTCTTTTTTTTTTTTTGTGCAACTCTAGCATATTTGCATTTGCATTGGAGTTGTCCACATTAAATTGTAAATTTTGAGAGGACTAAATAAGTCTCTATATCTTCCTTATCATAGGTTTCCTGCCCCCAGCAAGAGATTTAACACCATTTTCTGTGATGACATTGATCATAATGCAGCTCATCTCATTTATCACTAATAGAAATCTGAAACTTAAAAGTCCATGATGTTTTATACATGTTGAGTTTGAGATGACAGTGGAATATCCAAATGGAAATTTCCAGTTAGCTGTTAGACAATCAGAGAAAGATTGTGCTTATCCTTCATAGAGGAGGTTTTAGAACAAAAGTCAGATCATGCCATTCCTCTGCTCATAACCCTTCAATGATTCTTCAGCTCACTCAAAGTAAAGCTGAAGTCCTTACAGTTGCTTTTAAAAGGTATTTCATGTTGTAGCCTCCGGTTACTTCCAACCTCATCTCCTACTCCCCTGCACCCCAGTTCTGGCCACACTGACCTCTCTCATGTTTCTCAAAAAGCATAGGAATGTTTCTGCCTTAAGGCCTTGGGGGAACACTTCCCTGTCCTCCTGCCAGAATCACCCTTCCTTCAAATACAACTCTCATGGTGCTCTCCCTCATCTCCATCAAGTCTTTGCTCCAACCTCACCCGCTCAGTGAGGCGTTTCCTAAACTACTTTATTTAAAATTGATACCCATTCCCTTCCATACACTTTATGCCTCTAATTTTGGCTTATTTTTCTTCTAGCACTTATCACTTTCTAATGTACTAGATCATTTACTTTTTAATTTTGTTTTCTGTCTCCCTCACGATAGAATGACACTCCATGAAGACAACAGTTTTTATAAATTTTGTTCACAGCTATATCCCCAGTGTCTAGAATAGAGGCTAATAGATAGTAGGCACTTAATAAATATTTATTGCTAACTTGTTTGTCTGCCCCCCACATTCAGTTCAATTTAAAGTTTTCTGCCTAATGCTTACTTTTCCTAGGAACATGGAACATTACCAAGAATTTTATTTCTGAAGTATTTTCTTGAGGTTGAAACAAAAATTAACATATGTACTATTGATTGGACAGGTGTTCAGTCACTCATCCACCAGATCTATAACAGAGTCAGTAGGTGAGGCCTAGTGCAGACTGTGCACATTATGTTAAGGAGGTTGGATGTTGTCCTGTGAGCAGTGAGGGCTGAGTGAAGGGTTTTAAGCAAGAACTGGTATGATCAGACATACATTTTGGCCGCATACTCTGGTGGCTCTGCAGAGGATGGTGTCATGGATTGAATTATGTCCCCCCAAAAGTGTGTGTATCAGTTTGGCTGGACCATGATTCCCAGTGTTGAGTGATTTTCCTATATGTTGTAAATCCCACCTCTGTGATGTTAATGAGGGAGGATGGGCGGCAGTTGTGTTAGTGAGGCAGGACTCACTCTACAAGACTGGATTGTGTCTTGAGGCAATCTCTTGAGATACAAAAGAGAGAAGTAAGCAGAGAGACAGGGGGACCTCATACCACCAAGAAAGCAGTGCCAGGAGCAGAGCGCATCCTTTGGACCTGGGGTGCCTGCACAGAGAAGCTCCTGTTCCAGGGGAAGATTGATGAGAAGGCTGACAGAGAGAGAAAGTCTTCCCCTGGAGCTGACACCCTGAATTTGGACTTTTTGCCTACTTTACTGTGAAGAAATAAATTTCTCTTTGTTAAAGCCATCCACTTGTGGTATTTCTGTTATAGCAGCACTAGATGATTAAGACAAATGGCTTCAAGGAGAACAAGACTGAACACAGGGAGACCATGTGGGAAGATATTTTAATAGTCCAGCAAGAGATGATGAGAGCCTGAACTGGGGTCATGATAAGGGAGAATATGAAGAAAGCATGGATTTTGAAAATATTCAGGAAATAAAAATGGACAAATCTTGATGTTTACTTGCATGTGTGGTATGAGAGAAGAGGCGAGAATGGCTCCAGTACATCAAAATACTTGAGGAAACCAAAAACCCAAATCTGTTGTTGTCAAATCGATTCTGACTTATGGCAACCCTATGTGTTACAGAGTAGAATTGCTCTTCATGTTTTCTTGGCTATAATCTTTATGGAAGCAGATCACCAGGCCTTTCTTCCACGCAGCTGCTGGGCAGGAGCCTGAACTGCCAACCTTCCGTTTGTGCCACCTAGGGTCCTCCTAAATACTTGAGGAAAAGATGTTGAATTCAGTTTGGAAAGCTGAGTTTGAAGTGCCTTTGTGACATCCAGTTGGAGATATCTGGTGAAGAGTTGGATTATGGACCTGAAGCGCAGGAGATTTGCGCTAAAGATGGAGATTTGGAAGTAATCAGTATAGATACATTTTTCGAAATCATGTGAGTGAGTGATACCACCCCAGAAAAATATATAGTATTAGGGAAAAAAGGTCTAGGGCAATTGGATCATGAGGAATTCTAACCCTCATGAAATGGGCAAAAAAGAACTGAGAACTAAGAAGGTAAGAAGAAACCCACACCAATTTTATGAGTCTCTCAGATCATGGCTTAAACACCACTTTAGAGGTATCTCAATTGATCCTCAATCAAAATTAGGTCTCCTCTGTTGTTTTTCTCTTTGAACCCTATTTTTCCCTTTATAACTCCTAGCACAATGTAAAATTATGTATTTATTTTTGTATTTTATTTGTTGATGTCTTGTTTTCCCACTCCATGAGAGCAGGAACTTCATCTTTGCTCTCCACTATATGCTCAGTTCCTAGCACAGTGTCTGATACATGATAGATGCTTGTTAATCAAATGAAAAAAGTATGGGGTCACAGAAGCCGGTGTGTGACGTTTTCAGAAGGAAGTAGTTTCAAATGCTGCTCAAGCAGTCCAATCAAGTAATAATAATAATAACCAGTGTATAGTGAGCACTGATGAATGAAGGAGTGAAAATGTGTTTATTGATGAGAAAGTATCGGATGAATTATCCATTGGGATAATTCAGGGAGCTCTTGGTCTGAAGGGGAGATAATAACAATAGCCGGTATTCTGCAGGCACTAGCTATGCTGTTCTCTTTACATGCAGTAGTTCATTCAGTCTTCACAACTCTGAAGATAGGTACAGTTATTATACCTGTGGTACAGATGAGGAAATAAGTTTAAGGAGATTATGTACTTTGCCCAAGGTCACACAGGTAATGTTGAAGGCAGGACTTGAACAAGGTCTTTCTGGTCCAAAGCCCATGCTTTTAGCCATCGTACTAACTCCACTTCTGTAGAGGGCTCCATTTGATTCCTTATCAGGAAAGTGATATCTTGAAAGGGACGTTTGAACAGGAATGCCTTTGCTGCTGTTTATAGGACGTATTAGAAGTGAGAGTAACTGGTATTGAGAAGCAAGATAAAAGGATTTTTCATTAATTTAGAGTAGGGTATTTAGTTCCAAACTAGGTTCATAATTATATCTAGAAATGAAAATGGAGACAATCTAAGATTTGTTCTTACGGAGGAATTGACAGGAGATGGATACCAATTAAAAACGAGGGGTGAAGAGAAAACAGAATAAAAAATTAATTATAAGATTGTAATCCTAGGAGTTGGAGATTTCCATAAACTGTACTGCTAATATGAAGAAATTGGAAATGTACCTTTTTGTTGCATGAAATAATAAGTTTGTGATTAAAATTTTATGGATTATTTGCACAAGAAAAAAATAGATTTGATTTAGATAGTGTTTGGGTCTTGAGAAAGGGGCTAGAAACAAAAATTTTAAGACTCGAGAAAAAGGATTTACCCAGAAGTATTAATTAAAACCATGTGAGAGATTCTCATGGATCTCAGCATTTTTAATAATAAACGTTACCGATATGACTACTAACATTGCAGTGCTGTTGAGTCAGTTCCAACTCATAGCGACCCTATGTACAACAGAACGAAACACTACCCGGTCCTGCGCCATCCTCACAATCGTTGTAATGCTTGAGCCCATTGTTGCAGCCACTGTGTCAGTCTATCTCACTGAAGGTCTTCCTCTTTTTTGCTGACCCTCTACTTTACCAAGCACGATGTCCTTCTCCAGGGACTGGTCCGTCCTGATAACATGTCCAAAGTATGTGAGACGAAGTCTTGCCATCCTTGCTTCTAAGGAGCATTCTGGCAGTACTTCCAAGACGGATTTGTTTGTTCTTTTGGTAGTGCGTGGTATATTCAGTATTCTTCGCCAACACCGTAATTCAAAGGCATCAGTTCTTCTTCTGTCTTCCTTATTCATTGTCCAGCTTTTGCATGCATATGAGGTGATTGAAAACAGCATGGCCTGGGGCAGGTGCACCTTGGTCCTTAAAGTGACATCTTTACTTTTTAACGCTTTAAGGATGTCTTTTGCAGTGCTATACTCGTTTAATAATTTAGAATGTAAGGAAAACTAAAAATTTTTTTCCGTTTGACAAGAATTGTTCCTCCTTTCACAAGCCTCGAGGGAGTAAAAGAGAATGAAGAGGTGTGTTGTCTGACACTAATAAAATCTGAAAAGTAATGATGAATGTAAGGCTAGAGATCTGATTCCTGAGTTTTATTAGGGATTCTTCAGAGAGTAGTGATTGATGAAGTGCGGTCATTAACTGTCGCAACCGTGTGAGAAAGAGCCTGGCTGACATGCCAGAGGGAATGACTTTGTATTGTCTGGCATCTATACCAAGATCCTAACATAGACTAAACATTTGATCTTTGTCATCTGACTACATAAACACAAGGTTACGCATATAGAATGCAAAGTGCTAAGAACGTACAATTCAAAATTCAAACCTACCTTATCACTTAATCATATATATTATTTATTTTCCTATCGGTATAAAAATCCCAAACCTTAGGAGTAAAAGTAGTTTTAAATCCTTTTGCAAAGTAGAGTTTAAACAGTAAACACAGACAAAAGAATTTTCTCTGACTCCCAGTTATACATTTATTTTTTTACACTTAAAAGCAGTCTTTCCCTCTTTGAAAAAGAAAAATAGCATCTATTTAATTACCCTAACAATGTTACGGAGCCCTGGTGGCACAGTGGTTAAGAACTTCGCTGCTAACAAAAGGTTTGCAGTTCGAATCCACCAGCTGCTCCTTGGAAATTCTATGGGGTAGTTCTACTCTGTCCTGTAGAGTCATTTTCATCCTAATTGCTCTCAGTGATTTCATAAAGGATTGTTAGTTTTGTTATTTTACAGATGTAGTAAAAAAAAGTGTAGAAACACTAAATAGCAGACAGCTCCTATGTTTGTGTATAGATTGATACTTTTATGATGGTTATAATTCATTAAGAGACCATAATGTTTAGAATTTTTCTAATATAGTGGGAACATTAGAGTACATTTCTTATTGTCGTCCTTCCTTTTTAGGTGTGAAGTTTTTCAACATGAGTGGCCTCGGGGATAGTTCATCTGACCCTGCTAACCCAGACTCACATAAGAGAAAAGGATCGCCATGTGACACGCTGGCATCAAGGTAGGAATACTTCTTTCTTAGTATGTTTTTGGAAGAGCTGCTTCATCATTTTCATTGCTGGTTTAGAGCTTTTGTTTCATCTACTCCAAGTTTACTGGCCTTTAAGTCCCTCAGCCTCGATATGCTCTCTTCCTCCCCCAAGACCATTGCTCTCTCAGTCCAGTCTGCTCTCTTTTGATTTCCGATAGTGAACACCTCTGCATCCTCAGATGCCAGCTTCTTCTTCACTTTCTCAAGGGAGCATTCCCTTCCTTCCGTGAATATTAGTCAAGTCTTCCTCATTCATATATCTGTCTCAACATTTTTATAACTCTGATCCATAATTACAGATTTTCACTGGTTGGTGTGATTATTTTGTAAATGCCTGGCTTCTCCACTAGACTTGAAACTGCATTAGGCGAGGGGACTTGTTTTTTCTTGCTCACCATTGTATCCCTAGTTCCTAGCAAAATGTCTGGATTATATATGGTAAGGATGCAGTAAATGTTTGCCAAATGAATGAATCAAATCTATTGTACATCTTTACTTCCTCAGAACATGATGGTATTGGTGGAACTTAGAAATACCGTGTTTTAATATCAGGATTTTTAAAAATGATTATTTATGAGACTGAATATTTGGTTATGTTGTAAGGAATATGACCACCTTAACCGGCTAAAAGAAACCCATTGCCTAAGAAGACTGTAACAAATGTCGGATAGAGAAGGAAACGCAATCAGATCAGAAGGGCAGCTTTCCATCTTCGAGAAGAGAGGGGATTTTATTCCATTCACTCTGAGGATCTAGAGCAAAGTTTCTCAACCTCTGCATGGTTGACATTTTGGGCTGGATAATTCTTTGTTGGGGGGCGGGGAGCTGTCCTGTATACTGTAGGGTGTTTAGCAGTATCCCTGGCCTCCTACACACTAGATCCAGTAGCATCCCAGTTGTGAAAACCAGAAATGTCTCTAGACATTGCCAGGTGTCTCCTGGGAGCAGGGGAGAACAAAATCGCCCCCATGTGAGAATCACTGATGAAGACAGTAAAGTGGCAGAAGACTCTTCATTGTATTAGATACGTCTTTCTCATGGAGGGAAAAAGAAAGAATTTTAATAGGAGAGTATCAGGGCTTTAGACTGGAGAAAGAAAGTTATTGTCTTAATCAGCTTAAAGAACTGTAACAGAGAGATGATACTAAATTTAGTAAGCACTATTTAGAGTGCAACTAAATTTACATAAATGGTATAAAAAACCAAACCCACTGCCATCAAGTTGATTCCGACTCGTAGTGATTTATAGAAGCAGACTACCACGTCTTTCTCTCTCGGTGCGGCTAGTGGGTTCAAACCACCAACCTTCTGATTAGCAGCCGAGCGTTTTAACCACTTTAACCAGCCTTTAACCAGGGCTCCTATAAATGGTATAATACTGTATCTGTTGGTATGTAAGGAACCCTGGTGGCACAGTGGTTAAAGTGTTTGGCTGCTAACTGAAAGTTTGGCAGTTTGAACATACCAGCTGCTGCGTGGGAGATGTGGCAGTTTGCTTCTGTAAAGATTTACAGCCTTGGAAACCCTATGGGGCAGTTCTGCTCTGTCCTGTAGGGTCGCTATGAGTTGAAATTGACTAGATGGCAACAGGTTTGGTTTGGTTTATATTGATCTACAATATATTTTTTTCAACATGAATTTTGAGATATACATAGACTTATTCATTCCTGTTAACCTTTGAGTAATATTCTGTTACATGAATATACCACATTTGAAAAATGTATTCTCCTGTTAATACACATACAGATTATTATAAATTTTCACTATTGCAGCCAGCATCCTCATACACATCTCCTGTTACATGTGTGTAGGAGTTTCTTTAAGCTCTGTATACATTTTTATGTTAACTAGGTAATTACCGCATTGCTCTCCAAATGACAATCCCTAAGAGTTCCTGTTTCCCCACATTCTTACTAACTCTATTCTATTCACACTTGAACTGTTTGCCAGTCTGAATGGTGTGTGATTATACTGTTAAATACATTTCCCTGATTATTGGATATGTTGATTATCATTTCATATTTTTATTGGCCCTTACGTTTTCCTCTTCTGTGAATTTCCTGCCCATGTTCCTGCTAGGTTGTCTTTTTTTTTTATTTGTAAAAGTTATTTTTAATTTTTTGAGTTACTAATCTGTTTTTTTCTTATTTGATACAAATATCTCCTCCAGCCTGTGCATTTAACTCTTTTTAGGATGTCTTTTGACATACAGAGCCTTAAGTTTTTATCTGTCAAGCTTTTAGGATCTTGGTTAAGAATTTTTTCCTCTACTCCAAGGTCTTAAATGTAATTTTTTTTTTCTAGTATACATTTAGGTTTTAATTAATCTGGAATTTATTTTTGTATAGGGTATAACGTAGGGATCTAATTTTATTTTATTTTTTTCCATATAGGAAGTAGTGGTCATAATACTACTCTTTCCCTGCTTTTGTACTGTTACCTTTATTATAGACCAAGTTCCTGTATATAAAGGGATCTGACTCTGAGCTTTCTTATGATAAGCCTTGATATCTGATCGGACAAGTCTCTCTTCTTTGTTATTTTTCAGAATTATTTTCCCTCTTCTTGGCCCTTTATTCTCCCATTCAGATTTTAGAATTTTTAAGTTTCTCCCCAAAAAAATCCTGCTGTGAAATTTGTCAAATTTGTCTTGCTGCATGTACTTGCTATGAAAGTTGTAAGATACAGTTTTTCTAAATAAAATGGGAATAGTTTCTCAATAATGAATGATTTAAAAGATAGAATATGTGATTGTCATTAAAATTTGGTTTTGTTTTGTGATGTGTACCATTTAGTAGTATTTTGTTTTATGTAGGTAAATACATTTGATTGATTGATTTGGTTCTTTTCAGCTTACTTTGTTGTTGGGTAGGTTCTATAGCTTCTATAGCCTTTTTTTAATGAAGAAAAGTAAATGTTTTAATTGCTGACAATTATGAGCATTTTAGCAACTGATCTTTCCTTCTCACGTTTTTTTCTACTACTTTTATATGCAGCCAAATGATTTTCATTTTTGCTTATAAAACAAAGAGCTACTTGTGGCCAGTCTTTCTTATTATGTTAATCTGATAATAGGAAAATTCGTTTCAAATTAATACTTCATTGTGTATGTTACATAAAGTAAGTTGCCTGATAATTTGGCTAAATAAACTAAGGGTAAAGACTGGAAAACAAAAATCATCAATGTTCATGGAGTGTATTTGAATGCTTTAAAAAAAAGTGCTAGCTGTCTGCATTATAATTTATTCCTCTCAATATTTTACTTTAAGATAAGTCAAGTTTGATTTTATTTGTTATATTTGAGAATTTTTACATAGATGGTTTTTTTTTAGGACAAAGTTGTAAACAAAAGACATTGTTCTCTGTACTGTTTTCTCTAATTATTGATTTATGTTTTTATTTTACGTTTTGAATAGATACACTTTCTTTTGTTGAGGACTAACTAATGTTCTAATCATTATAAGAATCAAGAGTATCAGATTTCTAATTATAACTTATTTGAAATCCTAGTATAATAAGTCCTGCTTAATTTAAAACAAAGTTGTTTAAAAATTCCTGTCTTCTGTTTTAAGGAATAATTATTTAGAATGTAAAATAATTCATAATGCAACTAGTATATTTACTTCCTGATGGCGCAGTGGTTAAGAACTCAGCTGTGAACCAAAAAGTCGGCAGTTCGAATCCACCAGCTGCTTTTTGGAAACCCTATGGGGCAGTTCTACTCTGTCCTGTAGGGTCACTGGGAATCGACTTGACCACAACAGGTGCTTTTAATAAACGGGTGACTCAAATAAATGGTTAAGCATTTGACTATTAATGAAAGGTTGGTGGTTTGAACATACCTAGAGGCACCTTAGAAGAAAGACCTGGTCACAGCCTTGAAAACCCTATAGAGCACAGTTCTACTCTGCAACACATGGGGTTGCTGTGAGTCAGAATCAACTTGATGGCAACTGGTTTGATTTTTTTTTCGTTTTAATATCTAGTACTCTGGTGATTTGAAATATTAAAGTATGTATATCATTAGGGAAATACAGTCGTTCATTTTATGTATTTTTAGTCGCAATTGTTTTCTGCACTTTGGTGTGTTATAGTATCTTGTTTAGACATGAACTTACATTGCTTTCTAAATCTAGTTTTGTAATCTGGATTAATCTGGATTAAAGTCTCCCCACCTGCATAAGAGTCTCTATAAACATTTAAACAATAAATACTTGATCAAAGAAGGAAATGTTGTGATAGAAATGTACTCTAACTGGATTTTCTTTATGTAACAGCACTGAAAAGAGGCGCAGGGAGCAAGAAAATAAATATTTAGAAGAGCTAGCTGAGTTACTTTCTGCCAACATCAGTGACATTGACAGCTTGAGTGTGAAACCAGACAAATGCAAGATTTTGAAAAAGACAGTGGATCAGATACAGCTAATGAAAAGGATGGAACAAGGTAAAAAAACAAAATGAAACAAAAACCTATGGCTATACACTTTGTTATTAAGACATTTACAATATGTGGTTTTAGTTTTTATTATTAAGAAACTGTATTGAACACCATAATTTTAGTAAAGAAACATTTTTAACTAATACTTATTTTAGAAAGTGAATCTGAGAACCTTCTTGTTACAACAAAGTGGGTTACTGCACTAACTTGAGAACTGATTGCTTTCGGAGGTTATGTGACCCAGTATCCTAGGGTATTGAGTCAGGAGACAAGATGTAGACTTGGACCTAAGACCCTGCATAGCGCTGAAGGACAGCAACTCAGTGCAGGGAAAAATATCCCACTTGCATAAGGAAGCTTGTCTCTGCCTGGACTCTGGATTAGGGAAACCATCTCCTCTGAAAAAACCCTCAGCCTGTGCTTTATGTAATTTTGAGGTTTGTATTTATAGTGCCCATATTTCCGGGGAACCCCACACCAAGAAAACCTATGAGTTGCCTACCAGAAACAAAGGCAAAGCACTTTGGAAGAACACTCCTACAACCTGGCTACACGGGATTCCCGCAGGAAACGCCCTTCTGAGGGTGCTTTTCTACTTAAAATTTCTATACATATGAAGAAATAATCTGCAATGTGTAAGAACATAAATAACAAACAGGAGGACTAGACCCAGAAGAAGTTCAGATTATTAAAAGCAGCAATGTGAAAAGACTAAAATAAATATGCTTAAAATGATTAAAGTTATAAAATAAGAATGACTATGGAAAAGGCAGATAGATCTGGAAAAAGAAAAAAATAGTACTTATAGAAGTAGAAATAAAGTCATTAAAACTAAAAACTAGTGAATGAATTAGCAAATTAGGGATCTGAGGAAATGACCAGAATGTAGCAGAAAGTGATAGAATAAAAAGATAGAAATAAGCCTTGTCAAACTATCTGACTCTCTAACCTTTGCGAATGTATAATTTTGGTTAAAAAGAGATTCATTTAAGAAAAAGAGCTTAGCACAGTTCCTGGCTGGTATGTAGTAAGTAATCATTAAGTTAGTTACCATTGTTCTAAAACAAAATTAAATTAAATGCTACCAACAAGAAAAACAATTATCAGACCCAGATAACTTGTACAAGTGAGTTCTAACAAATCTTCAAAAACAGATAATTCTAATCTTATACAAACTCTACCCAAGAATAGAAAAACAGGGACAGAGGACCTAAACTCATTTTATGAAGCTCGTAAACCAAGGTACCAATTCAGAGAAGGCCAAAATGAGAGTGAAAAATATAGGCTTATCTCATTTACAAACCTAGAAATAAAAGTTCTTTATAAAATATTAACATACATAAAATATTAACAAATTAACAGTCCACCAGTGGAGTATTTTTTTAAAAGAAGATTCGTCATATTTGAGGAAAGCCTGTAATATGAAAGAGAACAAAACAACACATAAAAAAGAAACTCAGAGGAAGCTGAGATAATGCAGTGAGCAGAAGAAAACTTAGAACAACCCAGCAGTCCCTCGGAGACAGAAGGGAAGATATTTTATCCATGAACAAGGATAAAATGCTATAAAATGAAATATTGAAAACAAGAAATAACTTTTGGAAATTAAAAATAGGATAGCTGAAAAACTTTACATCTTAACCTTGTTTTCTGTTCTTTGCCTTCTCACACCTTCTGCTCCATACACTCCAGGCACATGTGCTGCTGGTATTTGCACTTCCTGTTCCCTCTTCCTGAAATGCTCTTCCCTAATTATCCACATGGCTCACTCCCTCACGCTATTCGTGTGTTTGCTC
Organism: Trichechus manatus latirostris; assembly: GCF_000243295.1. Classification (NCBI taxonomy): domain Eukaryota; kingdom Metazoa; phylum Chordata; class Mammalia; order Sirenia; family Trichechidae; genus Trichechus; species Trichechus manatus. The sequence continues at coordinate 4,138,831 of NW_004443988.1, forward strand.
AAATCTCTCTTCTCAGTGAAATTGTCTCTGACTACTCTATTTAAAACTTCAACAAAACAAAACAAAAAAACTCACATATACCTCTACACTTTCCTTGATTTATTTTGCCCACAGCACTTTTTACATCTGACGTATTATATATTTAATTTGCTTATTGTCTACCTATCCCTACTAGAGCTCCATGAGGGCAAGGATTTTTGTCTGTTCCCTATTTATCTCCAGTGCCTGAAATAGTTCCTGGCTACATAGTAGGCTTTCAGTGACTATGTGTTGAATGGATGAAGGGTTGAAAGATAATTTGAAGAAATCACATAGAAAGTAAAATAAGACAAGCAATGGAAAGCGAGATAAAAGATAAGAAATTTACAGGACTAGTTCAGGAAGTGTAGCATATGATTAATCCCAGATAAAGAGAACAGATCAAATACAAGGGAGGAAATTATAAGAGAAAAAAAAATTTTTTTAATTCTCAGAACTACAGAGATACGAGTTTCCAGATTGAAAGCACTCATGTAGTACCCGACACAGTAAATAAAAAAGAAAGAAAATCTTATACCAATACACAGTTTAGTGACATTTCAAAACACTGGAGAAAAAAAAAAAACAAGAGAGGAAACAAAGGATCACACACACTAGATTGCTTTTGGAATGGGTCCAGATTCAATGACTTTGAAAACTAGAATTCTAGACCTAGAATTCTGTGTTCATCCAAATGAAGTATGAGTACAAAATAAAGACATCTTCATATTTTAAAATGAAGAAATGTCTGTATTCAGTAATACCACTTTTTTATGTTACCAGTGGTACAGCCGCTTTGGAGAGCAATTTAGTAAGGCTGAAGATACGCAGACCCTGTGTCCAGCAATTTCACTTCTGGTGTTTACCTTGAAGAAACCGTCATACATGTGCAAAAGAGGAGATGCTGAAAATTGTTTATTATAACACTGTATATAGTGTCAAAAGGGCCATCAGTAGGGGAATAGATAAATCAATAGTGAGTTATTCATATAATTTAATACTATACAGCAGTTAAAATGAATGAATCAAATCTATATGTAATCAGTATGTTTAAATCTTAAACATAATATTGAGTAGAAAAAGTAAGCTGAAGAAGTCTATATTTATGTAAACTTTAAAACAAAACAGTATATGTAGTAAAAGTAAAAACTTGCTCAGAAATGATTCATGCCAACCTCAGAATAGTGGTTATTTCTGAAAGGGGACAGGTGGCAGGGCTTTTGCTGTATTTACAACATTTTATTTATTTAAAAAGGAAGGACCTGAAGCAAAAAATGGCAAAATGTTTAACATCTGTGAAAAGTCAGTGGTGGCTGTGTGAATGTATGCTGTATCTTTTTCTGTGTGTTTTGGAATATTTGAAGTATTTCATATTTTAAAATGAAGACATGAATGTCTGTATTCAGTAATACTCACATTTGGGTTTTGGTGAACCACCTAGCTATGAGTCAGAATCGACTTGACTGCAACATGTAAACTAGCCTGACAGATTGGAAACTTATTGCTTAAGTATGATGCTGCTTTAAGGTGAAGGGAGAAATTTTTCAACATCACCACACAAAAGAACTCCCAGTCATTTGGCAATTATAATTTTTTCAATCAGAGAGAGCATCATGACATGAATGTGAAAAGTTAGCTAATTCATGCTAACTCTCCAAAGGAAAAATCATATCTTTATTCTCACTTCCGTGGCAGTTGATCAGATCAGGAAAGGAAAAAAGAAAAATGGAGGAAACAAAACAATCATTCTTTTTACAATTTATCCATTTCTTAAAAACTTTTGGTGTGGACTTTTTTAAAAGGCTATATATTTATAGCATTTTTCTCATTGTTGGAACACTGGACTTGGTAGGTCAAGATTCAGATTTCTCATGCTGCCACTTTCTAGTTGTATGATTTGGGGCACATTACTTAACCTTTGTGACCCTCAATTTTGTTTTCCATAAAATGAGGATAATTAAGATTAAATATGAAAGTGCCTAGATGCTAAATAAATATTATTTGAGTCTGAAGTTAGGTGAGTCTATATCTTCATAAACTTACCTTTTTAGAAATGAGCCCTTTTTAGGTGTATGAAATTTGAGTTTCTTTATTACAGAGAAATCAACAACTGATGATGATGTACAGAAATCAGACATTTCATCGAGTAGTCAAGGAGTGATTGAAAAGGAATCTTTGGGGCCTCTTCTTTTGGAGGTAGGTGTTGTCATTGACCTAGAAAGTGATCAGAATCTTTGTTCTAGCTAATTTGTTATTTTCTCCATCTTCTTTTATGTCTGATATCCAATTAATAAATTATAAAACAAAGTAAGGTTTTTAAATAATTTTTAATAATTATTTTATTATGAAAACTTTTTGACAGTTGTTACCATTTCAGAATTAAATGTGAATAATGAACATGAAAATTTTTCATAAAGGCATTTCTAAGTAGTCAGATGGAAAACTGAGGCCTACTGTATGGTTTTGACTTTATTTCTGGGATGTTAGGACTAGTTGGGAAAATAAAATACTGTAGAATTATTTAGCTAGCTAGTGCTATCTATATATCTACTGTAGAATTTCACTTTTGAATGAGGGATGGCTCACTTTATTCTGGTTGATGTGTTCCTGAGAAGTTTTCTGACTAAAATTTTTAAAATTATTTATGTAAGCATTTTCTGAGAGAACTCACTATTTTAACAACCCTTTATCAAACTTTGTAAAGTGAAGAACTTTTAAACTTGAATAATCACTGTGAAACACCTCCCTTTTCCTATCTTATCTTTGCTCCCTCTATTCTCAACACAGATGTTTTGTTAGATAAATTATTCTCTAGGCCTAATAATTTATATATTTATATGTAAACTCCTTTCCTTGCCCTTCCTCAAGGCCCTCCTTTCTGGTGAAGTCTTCCTAACCACTCAAACCTGCATAGGCCTTTTTCCTTTCTAACTCCCTTATATTTTTTGTACTATTACCCTATCTGCTCCTCTGTCTTTTGTATTAACCATTGTTCCTCTGTTACTACCACTAATGTGAGGACATTCTCAGAATTCAGTTCTTGCTTTTCCAAACCCAGAAATACCATCTATTCTCATAGCTGCACCTTTCATCTCTATACATCTCTTACCTTTTCGTCTTCCCATGCTCCATTCCTGTACTTCTAACAAGCTGCTAAATATTTTTTGACTCTCCTATTAGCAGCTAGTCCTGGGTAGCACAGATGGTTAAGCGTTCAACTATCAGCCAAAAGGTTGATGGCTCAAACGCATCCAGAGATGCCTCAAGAAGACAGGCCTGGCAGTGTGCTTCCATAAAGATCATAGCCTTGAAAACCCTATGGAGCAGTTCTACTCTGCACACATGGGGTCACCATGAGTTGGAATCAGCTCAACAGCAACTGACAACAACAACCAGCCACATTTCTTTTTTTTTCTTTTTATTGTGCTTTAGGTAAAAGTTTACAGCTGAAGTTAGTTTCTCATGTAAAAATTTGTACACATATTATGTGACATTAGTTGTAATCCCTGTAATGTGACAGCACACTCTTCCTTTCCACCCTGGGTTTCTTGTGTCCATTCAACCAACTCCTGTCCTATCCTGCCTTCTCATCCTGCCTCCAGACAGGAGCCGACCAATTAGCTCGTGTTTCTGCTTGAACTAAGAAGCACACTCTTCATGAGTATTATTTTATGTTCTATAGTCCAGTCTAATCTTTGTTTGAAGAGTGGGCTTTGGGAATGGTTTTAGTTCTGGGTTAATAGAGCATCTCGGGGCCATGGCTTTGGGAGTTCCTCCAGTCTCAGTCAGACCATTAACTCTGGTCTTTTTACGTGAATTTGAGTTCCGCTCTGCAGTTTTCTCCTGCTTCATCATGAACTCTCTTTTGTGTTCCCTGTCAGAGTGGTCACTGATGGTAGTCGGACACCTTCTAGTTCTTCGACCAGACACATTTCAAGTATGACTAGTAGCTATTGTATTGGGCAACACTGATATATAACATTTCCATCATTGCAAAAAGTTCTATTTGACAGCACTGGTCTAGGGGGACTTTTCTAGATGGATCATCTGTACTTTTTTAAAGGGAGCAAATATACAACATAATATGAGAAATTCTAACAATACAGTTTATAATTTATTCCTTTTTTTTTTTTTTAACATAAAATAGAGGTAGCATGAGCTGAGAATGAAGGTATTGGAGAGGATTTCATCACCTGTAAAGAGAGATTGGTATTAGAATTTGTTCATTCAACAAATATTTTATGAATACTTACTATATATCAAGAAGCCCTGGTGGCACAGTGGTTAAAGCACTCGGCTGCTAACCGAAAGGTTGACAGTTCAAACCCACCAGCCGCTCTGTGGGAAAAAGATGTGGCAGTCTAATTCCGAAAAGATTTACAGCCTTGGAAACCCTAAGAGACAGTTCTACTCTGTCCTGTAGGGTTGCTAGGAGTTGGAATTAACTCGAAAGCAATGGATTTGGTTTTGGTTTTTGGACTATATGGCAAACATTGGATGTTTACCTCATGGAATTGTTATGAAAATTAAATGAAACCATTGCTTAGAGTGCCTGACACATAGTTAGTACTCTTCAGTACAGGCCTTTTTTTTTTTTTTCCCCTCCTCATTTCCCCATGGCTCTTAGCTGTTACATCAAGTCTACATTCCTCTGCCTACGTTTCAGTCTCTACCTGGTCTAGCCCTTCTTGTTTCTCATTGCTCCCAAGAAAAACTCTGTTTTAGTCAAGGAGGTCTCCCTATACCTTACATGTGCATTTACGCCTCCCTGCCTTGCTTTAGGAGCCCCGGTGGTGCAATGGTTAAGAGCTCAACTGCTAACCAAAAGGTCAGCAGTTTAAATCCACCAGCCGCTCCTTGGAAACCCTGTGGGCAGTTCTACTCTGTCCTGTAGGGTCGCTATAAGTTGGAATCGACTCACTGGCAACGGGTTTTTTTTTTTCCTTCTTTTTTTGTACCTTGCTTTATACTATTCCCTACATTTCTGTGTGGCTTTTGACACTGTTGACCACCACTCCCTCCTCTCTGACAGTGCTACCTCCTCTACCTCTCTAGTTATTCCTTAGCCTCTTTCTCAGATTTCTTTTTCTTTACCTGCCTCTTAAATGTTCATGTCCCCTGGATTCTGGCCTTGGCTCTTTTCCTTTTTTGTTTTGTGAACATTTCCTGGGCAGTGTGGCCCACATCTGTGTCTATATAATGTATTCTCATAGGTGTATGTGTGTGCTATCAGTTATGGTTGTCTAATTTCAAGCAACGGACTCACTTCTGACTAAATTAAGCAAGTGTGAATTTACTGGAATGTCATTTGGGTATCACAGAATCATGTTTGGAAATATGCTGAAACCAAGGCATCTTAAGAGACTAGAAAGCAAAAACTGTATGAATGGTCTTTCAGAAAGAACCATCCAGTCAGTGCTCTGCTGCTAGAATGAATGCAGTTTAGCCATGTTCAGTCCTTTTGCAATTCTCCTCAAGGTTCACGTTTTAAGGAGGAAGTCTCCCAATGACCTGATTAAGAATCCCATGAGACTTTATTTAATGGGGAAGAAATAATTCCCTAAGGGAAATCAGGGTATTCTTTGGAAGGGAAAGACAAAAAACCAAATGACCACTGTATGTGCTGTGAATGTCAAACCTCTTTTTTTAGTCCAGATTTCTCCTTAGAGCTTCCCTCTCATTATATCCTGCTGCCTTTTGAACATCTCCATTTGAGTGTTCTTCAGTCACTTCAAATATAATTCCAAAACTAAATTTATAATCCCTTCCTTTATCTCCTGTTTAAGAGAAAAGAGCCAAAAAATACTGTTTTTCCTCCTACATCCCCTCTCCCAAGGAAAAGCATTTATCTACTAGAACCCTAAAGTCAATAATGAAGGGGTCACCTCAAATGCAGTTTATTCTGCCTCTGTCAGATTCTGTTTTGTCACTTCTACTGCCATTGCCTTAGTTCGGTCCCCATTTGAACTGGATTATTACAATAGCATTGCAGCTGGTCTCCTTGCCTCCAGTCCGTGTGCCACACGCATCACCAGAAGGGTCTTCATAAAAGCAGATCATGTCAGTCTGCTGAAAGCCATGAGTTAAAGACAATCCCCATTGCCTTCAGGATAAATTCCTTATGTATTTGCTTTTCTTTGACGCCAAAAAAAAAAAAAAAACTTTTTACTGTTAAGTATCATGTAAACATGACAAGTACATACAGAGTTTTTTGGATTATTTGTTGTTGTTGTTTTTAACCTCTGAGCTGTTTCCTGTTTTAAATGTGCTTTCCACCTGTCATGGATTGAATTATGTCCCCCAAAAAATGTGTGGGTCGTGATTCCCAGTATTGTGTGATTGTGTAATCTGATGTGATTTCCTTATGTTATAAACTCTATCACTATGATGAGACTATATGTGATTTCCTTATGTGTTGTAAATTCAATCACTATTATCTAATACAGTGGATTAGCGGCAGTTATACTGATGAGGTTTACAAGATTGGATAGTGTCTTAAGCCAATCTCTTTTGAGATATAAAAGAGAGAAGCGAGCAGAGACACACGGGAACCACATACCACCAAGAAAGCAGTGCTGGGAGCAGAGCACATCCTTTGGAATTGAGGTTCCTGCCTTAGATGCTCCCAGACCAAAGGAAGACTGATGTATCACCAGGACCTTCCTCCAGAACCGACAGAGAGAGAAAGCCTTCTCCTGGAACTGATGCCCTGAATTTGGACTTGTAGCCTACCGGACTGTGAGAGAATAAATTTCTGTTTGTTAAAACTATCCACTTGTGGTACTTCTGTTAGAGCAGCACTAGACCAAAGGAAGACTGATGTATCACCAGGACCTTCCTCCAGAACCGACAGAGAGAGAAAGCCTTCTCCTGGAACTGATGCCCCGAATTTGGACTTGTAGCCTACCAGACTGTGAGAGAATAAATTTCTGTTTGTTAAAACTATCCACTTGTGGTATTTCTGTTAGAGCAGCACTAGATGACTAAGACACCACCCTTCCTCCACCTGAGTAACTGCTCTGTTTCCTTCAAACCACAGCTGAAGTGCAGCCTCATCCAACCTTACCTGTGACAAACATCTCTTTTCCCCTATTTTGAGTGCCTTACCCTACGTTAAGGAGCCCTAATGGCACAATAGTTAAGCGCTTGACTGCTAACCGAAGGGTCAGAAGTTTGAACCTACTCAGTGGCTCTGAGGGAGAAAAGAACTGGTGGTCTGCCCCCATAAGGATTACAGCCTTGGAAATCCTATGGGGCAGTTCCACTCTGTCCTATAGGTTTGCTATAAGTCAGAATTGAACTAGATGGCACACAACTCTGTGTTAACCTTTATGAATTCTCCTATTGTACTTTATTTTACTTGTCTTTTTCCCTTCAGAGCCTATACAATTGTTGAGATTTATGGCTTATCCCAGAATATCGTGCAGTTCTGACACGTAGGTGATGCTTTGTGAAGTTTGTGTAATCATGTAAAGCCAGGGCACTGTGAGAAGTCTTGGTCAAAGGGTAAAGAGAAAAACCTCTCAGATTATGTTGTATTTAATGGACAGGCATTTGTTATCTCCTGTGGGCAGCACATCATCATAAGGCCAGCTGTTAGAACTTGGAGAAACAGGAAGATTCGTTCCCAAGAGCACACTTGGAAGTTAAATAAATGTATATGTACAACATATAACACAAACTAGTGGAACAGGGACAAGTATTAGCAGATTATACTGATCTGACATATTTTTAGAAATTAGAATAGCCTCAAAGAATGTTCCCTGAAATGTTACCAATTATTACTACTTGGAAGTAGAATTTTGGTGGATCTTCTACTATCTACCTTATTTTAGTATTTAAAAATTTTTATAAGTATATATTTCATTTATAATAAAAAATAAAATAAGGAAGTTAATTTATATCACACTGGTTCAATTAATAGCTAACAGCATTTTAAAGAATTTTACTTTACAAAAACCTGTATTTCAGTAATCTCTATTTTCATATAAACTACAAGGCAAATAAATGTATGCCTATATGCCGGTAACCTACTATGAGATATATAACTTATCTGACTTAAAAACAATTGAGTTAATTAGATATGAGGGTGCTTCCCTATGCTTATCTAAACCCAAAATAGTTTAGCAAAAGGTTTATCTAGTGCTCAGGTTTTTCTATTATTAATCACATCCTTTTCTTTGATTATGGACTAAGTGAGACATAGTTACAGAAGCCATGTAGGAATAAAAACAAGAGCTTTGTTTCTTTTTGTTCTTGCTAAAGAAACTATTGACAGTATTTTTATAATGATTGTGCTTCATTATTTTAAAAATTTTTGTGATGCAGTGATTTGAAGATACTAGTTTTCAGCTCAGTTTATTTTAATATTTGGTTTAAATGATCATCTTAGCTGAAAAAGACATCTCATTAAAATGAGTTAGATGCAAATAGGAAAGTATCATTGGATGAATTTACTAAGTCATGATTGTTGTTAGGTGCTGTTTAGTCGGTTCTGACTCATAGCGACCTTTTGTAGGACAGAATGAAACACTGTCCAGTCCTGCGCCATCCTTACAATCCTTGTTATGCTTGAGCCCATTGTTGCAGCCACTGTGTCAGTCCATCTCATTGAGGGTCATGATACTCATTTTAAAATCCTACCCACTGATTATGCAAAGGTTTTTATTGAAATTCCATCTCCCTTGGTCTCAAACTGTGATTCTTCCAAACTAATTTTGCATGTTTACATTTTAAACAAATGGTTCAAAGCCCACTGAAACACTGGAAGATTTTTAAACAGGTAAAAGGTACTGGTTCTAAGTTTTTAAACCGAGGATATAAGATAATTTATTACAAGTGATACACATCATTTTCAGCAACAAAATCATAGCTATAGAAACATTTCCAAACATCCATTTTTACATGCTTCTCTGTAACATAAGAGTGTTGACGTGTCCTGGAGTTGACAACAGTGTTAAAAAAACAATATGTGTATTATTTAATGAGAAGCTAGTTTGCTCTGTAAATCTTCATCTAAAGTACAATAAAAAATAATAATGAAAAAGAGGAAGACCCTCAATGAGATGGATTGACACAGTGGCTGCAACGGTGGGCTCAAGCATGGCAAGGATTGTGGGGATGGCTCAGGACCAGGCAGTGTTTTGTTTTGTTGTACATAGGGTCACTATGAGTCGGAGCTGACTCGACAGCACCTAACAACAATATTAAATTTGTTACCATCTGAAAAAAATTAAAAAGCAGCCTACTTTTCATTCATTGTTCAAATTTCATCCTTGTGGTGAAGGGACAAAAGTGTGCTTATTTTGTGGAAAATACCTGTGAGATAGCATATTATCATCAACCACTTGTCATCATAGAGAAGACCAGCAAATTTGGAACATTTGCCTTAAAGAAAAAAGAAAAAAAAGCTGTCCATCTTTGTTAGAAACCTCTTTTAGTTGTTTTGCCACAAGATAACCAGCAAAGCCCTGTGTGATATAAGAATTTTTATGATCATTTCACATTTTGTTACAATTTCTTTAAATGTTCTACTTTTTAAAGGTCTTATTTTTATTACTTACTGCTGCATTCTGTATCAAGTAAACCACAATATGTTTCAATAAACTGAAAAATTACAAGTGCCCCTGTCAGGCTCTGCATTCTGGGTCTTCCCTCAAGATTCCACGGTTTGTGATATGTGATCGTCTGGGCTGAGTGAGGCTCCAGGGTGTTGATACGTTCATTAACCTTAATTCCTCTCTTATATTTTAGATTACAATGTAAATTGAAGTTGTAATGTTTTCTTTCTGCACTCCAGTGGATATTATGTGCCCCTTGGGGCACATCCATCTTCTTTTAGAGGCCCCTGTCACCATCTCATTGCATAGGAGACCCCCTGTGATTTGGCTCCTATCCACCTCTCTTGACTTGTGTCCTGGCACAGACCTGCCTTGTATCATATACTCCAGCAGCTTCAAACTGCTTATTAGTTTCCTTTATGTTCCATGCTCTCCCTTCTGCCTAGAATACCCTTCCCTTATTCCTCTTTGCCTGCTCCACCAAACCTTTTATAACTCCGGTTGGGGGAAGGTCTATAAGGAGCCTTTCTGGAGTGAGGTCTTAGAAATGTTTATGACCGAATGAATGGGATGATCATTTACTTCACATCTGCTACCATAAAATTTATTCCTAAGGATGAAGGTTAATATATTCATTCATGCCTACTTGAAACATTAGTGTATAGTCTGTTTAAAAATTGCATCCACTCTACATAACCTAACATATATTTATAATCTCTTTCTTAATAAAGAAATGTATATGCCTATCACGATAGGGTTGCTGTGAGTTGGAATTGACTCAGTGGCCAGGGTTTTTTTTTTTTTTTTTTTTGGTACTACTATTTTTCTTTTTAACTTCTAACCTCCTAACTCTTAATCCCTTGCTTGGGCTTTGCAGGCTTTGGATGGATTTTTCTTTGTTGTGAACTGTGAAGGGAGAATTGTATTTGTGTCAGAGAATGTGACCAGCTACTTGGGTTACAATCAGGAAGAATTAATGAATACCAGCGTCTACAGCATACTGCATGTTGGAGATCATGCAGAATTTGTGAAGAATCTGCTACCAAAATCTCTAGGTAAAAAGAAGTTTGTTTTTTAAAACAATAACAACTCCCTGTAGCTTCTCCTTATATATTAAGTATATACTATATAACAATAATTATTATATTTTAAGACATAGTATTATTGTATAACATGTTATAATATATTGCAAATATTTGTTGAATGTAGTTTCACCTTGTCCTAAGGACTCTCTTAATTAAACTTCCCATGTTGTCATTTGAGGTACTCTGCTTACTATTTCCTGTGAAACAGACAAGCCTGGGAACAATGTAGAAATCATATGATTTTGACATCTCATTTTGAGTCTCACCCTTTTCTCATAAGGTGACCCTGTTAATCCCAGTCTGAAAATATAATAATGGTATATATGTTGATGCAGAAGGAAGTAAAACAGTGTCTGTGCATATGTGTGTCTGTGGGTATATGTGTGTATACACAAATGTGTGTGTTAGTAGTTTTTCAGTATGGATTGAGTTCCCATCTGGAATAATTTGAACATTAAAAGTTTATGAAAAATTTAAATTATTGTATAGTACACAAGAAAACAGGAGCAAGAAAACTAAGGAAGGAGGAAGCCAAATGGGGAGGGTAACAGGAGACCAATTATAACTTCAGTTGGTAATATGTAACGCTAGTACTAAGTCCTGCTTTTTTTTTTTTCCATAAAGTTATCTGAAAGAAACTTCTGTTTGTTGTGTCTGTTGTTAAAGGGCTCATATATATGTATATTTTATAAGAAGAAGGGAGGTAAATCTATAAAAAGTAGTGTGACTTCAGCACTACTCCCTAATCAAGGTCTGGACTCTGTTAACATGGAAAGATTGGCAGTCAGCACATGATAGGAAGCTTCTCCTGTGAGGTATGGATGCCTGCTAACTTGTCAGAAATGTACCAGTCTTAGAGAACATTCCACTTCTTTCATTGGATCCCAGGAATTACAGCTCAGAACCCTCTTAAAAACATACATTCTTAACCTTTTCTTATATAAAACGGGATTTATGACATATGATTCTAAGGTAATGAGATTGATTTGTTTGGGAGCTCTGTAGCTGGATTCTTCTAAATTAGAAAAACTAATTTTAAAAAATTTTGTAATATATTACTTAAATAACATTTCAGTAACAACATAATCTCTCAAAGTGACAACTCATTTTTCTATGATAAGGTACAGTATATTTACCCAAAAAGAGCTATCTCAATATTTATATAGTTGAACCATGGATTGACTCAGCCATTAGCACCATGAATGTGTTAGCATGGATTGGTTTATCAGACCATCCATTCCATAGTTAATCCCTGGGCTGTGGGAGGGGTGGATTTGGTTGGTAATGTATTGACAACTTCACTTGGCTTTGTTCCATTTTGCTTTTCTCCCTGCTGATACTTCCAAAAGCTTTGAGGGTTGTTGGTTATTTCTGTACAGTAGCCTTAAATGTAAATATGAAGGGGGGCGGGAATATCATCAAATAGCTGATAAAAGCATTCCTTTCATCCACTTCCTCTATCTTATGCCACAGTTAATGTGACAGTAGTAGAAGGCAGAGCGGTTAGCTGCCTTGCCATAAGAAGTTTCTGCTTGAAATGCCCTTTGTTTTCCATTTTGATTATATTCACAAGAAAGAGGCAGATATATATCTTTCCCACAACCTTACTGAATAAGGAAAAAAAAAAGGAGAGAAGAAGAAAAAGGTTGGTCATATTACATACCTATTAAAATTAATATTTTAGATTTAAGTGGATTCCACTCAGGACTTCCAAGTATGATTGGACCATTTGTTCACTGCTAATGGAACCCAGTTGAGAGGATGGATGGGGTCTGATCTAGCCTCTGTTTCCTTCACTAAGCCGTGGGCCTTGGGGCAGGACTGGGTCCTTAGGAGTTAGTGGAACCTTTTACTGATTCTCATAAAGGCTTGTATGGGCTAGCAGCAGCCCTTCATTTACTTCTCTGCAGTTTTTCAAGACCAAAGTTCCAGTTACTCTTAGTGGTTGGATTCCTCATATCTCCATCTGCGTAGGTATGTTTTTCAGCAGTCAGTGTACATTTTATTGGCAAATAGGAAGCTGTTTCATAGTTTACAGTTTGATTCCATTCCATTTCAGTTTTTTTTCCTGTATTTTCCATTATTTCTTTGTTCAGTGAACTCCAAAATCCTTTCGGTTTATCACACAGATAAATTTATCAGCATCAATTTATCGCACAAATACTGTGTAATAAAGTATCCAAGTTGCAGAGTAAGGAGCGTTCTAGCCTACTAGGAGCCGAGGTAAATGGGCAGTGAAGTCGAACAGTGTAAGTTCCCCCTGATGTCACCGTAGATAATACTTACATATATTTCCCTCGCCTACACACTGTATTTCTTTTGTTCTACCTTTCCATGAAGTTGAAGGACCACAGACATGTAGGTTTAACTGAGCTCTTAATTTTCTACATTGTTCCCTTAAGGAAATGAAAGCCTTCTTTTCTGAAAAGAAAAAGTAGTACTTGTTTATAGTAATCAGGGACCTGAAATGATTGTTTCAGTTAAAATCACTAGTTTAATATTTTAATTATAACATCAAGGTATCTTGATGTTATAATTTTTGAATGTAAGTGACTTTAGAGATAGTATAATTGATCCTTTTATTTAAAGATGAGGCAAGTGAGAATCAGAGATTAAGTACTTCACCCAAACCTCACTTCTAGCTAATAGAGAACCCAAGACAACTCATACTCCAGTATAAGTTTGTTTCCATTATGATTTGCTTCCCCTAACAGTTACAGAGTGGTGAGATAGGAGAAAGGAAAGAAAGTCAATGGAAGTATAAGGGAAGAAAATAGGTGGGAATGGTTAAGAGCAGCCTTAAAAATCCTCTGACTGGTGCCATGGTTTGAACGTGACATGTGACTGGGAAGACGTGACCCACCACACAGTGATTCTTATTTGAAATAAACAGACATCTTTTCTATAACTGAACTCAGTTTTCGTATACTCAATCAGTAACATTTCTGTTTTAGTGGTCTTCTTTATGTAATAACTGACTGACTACCTACTGTATTCAAGGCATGGTAGCATATAAACTACGCTAATAAGATAAAATAAAACAGAAGAAAAATGGTTATAAGAAACAAAGATTGCACTCTACCTAGTCTAGATAATTGTTTGAGTCACAGGCCCCTTTGGGAAACTATAAATCCTCCCCCCCACCCCCAAAATACACATTTACATAAAGTTTTGCACATGGTTATGGGTCTCCTGAAGCCTGTCCTTAAGAACCCATGACTGTCAGGTTAAAAACCTGCTTAACAGTGTACGTTTGATTTTCAACTATCTGTTTATTGTCAGAATGTAACTGGAAACAGAGAAACGGTCATTAATTCACTGCTGTAAAATTCTGAGTAGAATAGCTAGTAAGGGATTGATTTTTAATTTTTGTCTTTAACTGTTTTTAAAGACTGTTAATGAATTAGGATATTTGCAAGGGATGCTTTAACTCTAATGAGGGAAAACCCTACACATTCATTTTATTGGAAATCTTACAATTTTCTAGTTGATAGATGTTTAGATTTACTAAAGAAGGTAAGTTTCCTATTGCCTCAGGCTACTGTTACATCAGATGAGCAGATCTGTATTTTAATCTGAGTATCTAATTAAGTAGATGGCTTAAGTTGTCTCTTTTACCTTCAGAGTTTATACATTTCCACCTTATTCACAGGCATATATTGTTTTCTTCCCGCAGTAAATGGAGTTCCTTGGCCTCAGGAGGCAACACGACGAAATAGCCATACCTTTAACTGCAGGATGCTAATTCACCCTCCAGATGAGCCAGGCACGGAGAACCAAGAAGCTTGCCAGCGGTATGAAGTAATGCAGTGTTTCACTGTGTCCCAGCCAAAATCAATCCAAGAGGATGGAGAAGGTAAAGCAAAAGGTCATTTTTAAGTGTTTGATTGCTTTTTCTATGGCTTAAGGGTAATTGAATATAAACTGTCTACTTCTGATGGCATTTTTGATTACTCTACTACACATCATAATGGCTCTTCAACTTGCCATGCATTTCTTTTAATTTTTAAGCCAAAAACAATTGCTAATGTCTAGAATTATCCCTTTAATATACCCCCAAATTCTCAGTTTTGAGCTGTCATTCCCACTAAAAATGTCAAATTCAAACCAACTTGTTGCCTAGAAATAAGAGATGTAATGAACTGCTGCCAGTTAGACAGGGAGCAGATGCAGCAGGCTGCTGAAGAGCTCTGAATTTTAGGAAGTGTTAATTATAGAATATAGAGAATGTGAGAGATTAGAGTTGGCATTATTAAGGCCATACAAAGTAATTTATAAGAAGCATATAAACAGATGAAAACATATAACTGAAGCTCTAATATGACTATGGTATCGACATGGATATCGTTTAAAATGTGACAGTGGATGAGTTTTCGATGTAAACTTAGACTGAGCTAAGTTTCAGAACACCCACAAATTGGGAACTGAAGGACCAGGGTAGGTAGTAGATGAATAAAGGGCAATGTGTTAGTGGGATTCACCAGGGAATGGATGGCAGAATCAGCTGGGCACTTTTACAAAATACACATGCCAGGTCTTTTTCTTATATGATTAAAGTTTATCTTTAGCTGTATGATATTGTGTGTGGCACCCTCAAAACAAAATTTGGGAATGGGACTTTAAAAAAATTGGATATCCTAAAAACAAAGTCTTCTGTCAAGTGTAAGATAATGCTTCTCCAGAAATAGTTAAATGTTGTTTTTCTCATATGATAATTATTATCTGCACTGTTTGTAAGAAGAACTACTGATGAGTATAGAAAATGAACTGTGAAACTGTATTTTTTAAAAAAACCTCTGTGTTGCTTAAATCTAACCCAAACTTCTTCTAGTTGTTATCTTGCAAGTACGTGAGATATACCAGTCTCCTCTAGTTTAATTTATGCTGACTAGATCTCTACCTAAAGCTACCAGTTTGGGGCTGCTAGCAATTTTTTTTCTGATACCCTATTAGATCAGAGTGATTCCAATATTATGTCAGGTCCTATAACATTGTTTTTATAAAAACCGTTAATGGCAAGTGATGGATATAAATCATTTTCTTCCCCCTTTTCTTCAATTTGTCTTTCTTATTTTGGGTAGATTTCCAGTCATGTTTGATTTGCATTGCGCGGCGATTACCTCGGCCTCCAGCTATTACGGGTGTAGAATCCTTTATGACCAAGCAAGATACTACAGGTACTAACTGTAAAGTTCAGAATATTCCATAAGTATTAATAATGTGACTATGCCTGTAAAACTAATTATCTCCAAAATGTTGTGTCCTTTATTCCTGTGATATTTGGCTTCTGCTTACTAGTCTCCTACAGAAAACATTTTAAACAGTCGTCTTGATATTGTATGTTTTAGATACTATAATCATTATCATGGGCAGGATGCTAGGGAGAACAATTTTTTATGACTCTTCATAATCATAAAATATTTAAGAAATTTGACAGTGTAGATATAAATATATTTATAAATGAATATGAATATGGCAGTTATAATATTATACCTAAATGTATCTGGATTTTTCTTTTTTCCTTTAATCTTTTTCTTTAAATTTATTCGACACATATTAATTGAGTGCCTAGAAGTGTCTGTCACTATGTGATTGCTCAGGGTATGCCTGGTTGAGCTAAAAAGCAAAGATGTAATTTCATACTGTGAAATGTTTTATGATGGAAAAGGTGTGAGATGGTGTAAGGGAAGCTAGTAAGAGAGGTCCTGTTTTAAAACTAATTGGTCAGAGAAGCCCTTGAACCCTGAAGGAGGAGGTGGTGTTGGCCTTGGAAAGTATGGTTGTTGGGGGGTGGGCAGTGAGGAAGCGTCATGGTGCCAGAATGAGTGCTCCTGGGTGAGGAAGCAGAGCAGCAAAAGCCCTGAGACTGGTAGGATGGAGACGTCTGTTACAAGAACTGAAAAAGGGAGTAGAGCCACAAAGTGAGTAATGGTGAGAGTGCCTGACAATAAGGCCTCGTTTGTAAAGGCCTGCTTCAGATTTGATTTTAAGCAACAGTAAATTCTTCTTGTTCTCTATAATTTACAAAGTATTTTTATATATTATTTAATTTTATCTTTACTTTTACACATAAGATTTTCATAACTTCATTTACATCAGCTACATATGTATCACTCAATTCTCTAATTTTAAAATAGAGATACTAGAGGTATTTTTTTTAGCAGTCTGAGATTAAAAAAATAATTTCTACTGAATCTTATTCTCCATGAAAGTTTAGTTTTAGTGTACATTTTGACCTTACTGTTGTTTATAAGATCCTGCCGCGTTACTAATTAATATTTTTATTTCCAGAAAGCTAATATTCCTGTGTTGGATGCTTTGTTTTTGTGTTTTAGATAAGCTCTCAATTTCTCTTGCTAAAGAGCAGGCAGGGATAAATTAGCACAGAGAGTAGAAAATGGTAAAGAGGACGTCTAGGAACATGGAGAGACAGCATCTAAGGGTGGTCATTTTCAGTTACCGTACCTTTCTTCATCCGCTTTTTTAAGTCTGCCCTGTTCGTGTTCCTTTCCATTTTCCACTAATGAGCAGCACTAAAAAAATTTAATAAACCCTTATTGAAAACCAAATGTATTTTTGCATGGAGGAAAAATAGGATCCACTGAAAAATAAAACTGGTCTTTTGAGTCAATAATTGGTTAATATAAAAAGAAATGCAAACAAGGGCTTTATGAGATAGCAGAAAGAAAGCCTGCTGTAAAAGGTGATGGTCAGGCCACGGAATGAATGTGGGGGACAAGGGAAGCTTAAAAGTTATGAGGATAATTTAGGAAGAAAGGATTTAGCTTTTCCTCATACTGCATTTCTGTAAATTGAATCCTAATTTGGACTGTTTTAAAGGAAAAATATTTTCACTGGTAGATTTGTTTCTAACCAAGGACCCAGCATTAAAATCTTAGCTGTATCTAAAATACACATGAAATTATGTGTGTGTGTGTGTGTGTGTGTGTGTGTATATGTGTGTGTATATATATATATATATATATGTATATGTATGTATATCCCCATAGGAGAAAAGCCCTGGCAGTCTGCGCCATAAAGATTACAGCCTAGGAAACCCTATGGGGCAACTCTGCTTTGTTACCTTGGGTTGCTATGAGTCAGAATCGACTGTATGACACCTAACAACAACAACATGTCATAAAATAATTGTAGAACTAGGGGGAGCCTCAGAGATTGCAGAAGCCAGCCTACTCATTTAACAAATTAAGGAATGGTGACTTGACCAAGATCATGTTGCTAATTGCTGAGAACTGAAATCTTTAGACCGTAATATAGAACTTTTCTTTTAAGTTGCATTGCCTTTCACCAGAGCACTATTAAACAGGCATCACTGTACTGTACACACTTATTATATAAAAGACACTAGAGAAATGTAAAGTATACTTAAAGTATAAAAGTAACATTTTATTCTGTCACAGAATTGATTTAGTGAAAAATATGTAGGGTAGCTGTAATAAATATTAAACATTTAATTTCTTAAATTTTAGTAGTATTTTTTAACTCTACACAGAATGGCCCATGTTCTTAAAAAAAGAAAAATATCTTCTACCAGGAAATGTTGAACAGTGGTTTTTGCTAGTTTGTTTATTTGTTTGGTTGGTTACACTCGCCTGTAGCCAGCCGGGGGTATTCTACATCAGCCCATTCATGATTCTTTTCTACATAGTCATTGCATTACCTGACCAGTTGGTGCCATTGCTGATAATTTAATCACTTTTCTCCTCTCCAGTTCCAGACTCTCTTGTTCTCTTGTGGGCCAGCAATGACATGAACATGTAAATGGACGGACACACACATACACAACCTCCCTATGATGAGTATTTTCACATGTGAAAGATTATGTAACAATGGAATCCCTGTTACAACCAACTCTTGATCTCTAACAACATTAAATAATTAAAAACTTCTTAGAAAATCCAAAATTGTCTATAGTTTCAGTCAGTGTTCACCTGGCTTTCCCCAGACTGTTCTTAAATAACAAAATCCCTTCTTTGAGTTTCAGTTTTTTTGCTTTACTGTCTACATTTATACCAAGACTTGGGCACCAACCTGACCAGACTGGGGTACATCAGATTCAGGACCCTAACTAAGTTAAAGAGGTCTAAGGAATACTTTATTTTGAAACCCGAGTAACATATATAAGGAAGGGATTAGTTAAAATATGGAGGCATAAACTAGTATGATAGATTTGAATAGTTGTGTGAGAAAAGGGAAAATACGGAAAAGACACAATTAGTCTCTTCACAGAAGAGAAAACATGAGTGCTATATAAACATGAAAAACAACTTCGTTAATAATTAGGAAAATATAAGTTTAGACCACAATGAGATACCGTTTTTCACCTATTAATTAGAAAAAAATAAAGAAGCCTGACAATACCAAGTGATGTTGAATACCAGTGAGAATGGTGAATTAACAGTAACTCTTAATTAACTGCGGTGAGAGCATAGGGTAGTACAAGTCTCTGGAAAAGTTTAATATTATAAATTGGTTAATATAAAAAGAAAAGAATGTTGAACATTCACATAACATACAACCAAACATTCTTGCTACTCAGTATATACCTTTGAGAAACTCTCACGCACATGCACAGGGGAAGATGTTCACGGCATTGATGGTGTAGAAACGGGAACAATCTAGATGCCCACTGACAGGAAAATGTAAAGGCCAGGGGATCGGACAAAGGAGTGTACATGTAACAAAATGGTATTTGTTAACTTTCAAGTTCTGAAGTTGGGTGGTAGGTTTGCAGGTTTTCATTTTATTGTAATTCTTAATTTACATACATCCTACCTGTATTATTTTGTGTCAGTATAGGATTGTAAAACAAAACATCTGATTAATCAAAAACTGGATTTATTAGTCCCTGATTAACTGAAGAATAACTTACCAGAATTCTATAGAAGCTATTTAGGAAATTTGTTCAAATATGATAACAGTAGCAAACCACCACTAAATTTTATAAAGCATATGTTCAATCTGCATAATGCCTCACAAATCTTAACTTACTGTTTCTGATTTGACTTTTGTTGGCTTCAGTCTTTAGTCTTTAAATAGAATACTGCCTACAGCCCAAGTGGAGGCAGAAAGGAAAAGGCTTGCTTACTTTCTCATAATCAGTTCACTTAGTTATTGAAAATTAATGTAAACCAAAACAATATATTTTATTTCTGCCTCTCCTTCCCCAGTAAAGATTAGTCAGCAGTATATAGAGAGCAGGATCCAAAGAGCAAGTCAGAGGAGTTTAACTTGCATTAGTCCCAGCAGCTTCAGGTCTTTATGGTATGACTTTAATATTTGACTAGAATTGAATTTTAGAATATGACATACTAGTATGTAACACAGTCTAAAACCAGAACAATTCTTTATTATCATGTCACTGATAGACTCCATTACCAAATATAATAAACATTAATAGTGCTTTTTTAATGCTTCTGTCCATTAAGCATTTTGGGGGGGGGGGAATATTTCTCAGATGCATTAGTTAGTTTTGAAATATGGATGATATATATCAAGAGGCTGTCATAAATGTAAACTGCCATTCTTTTTATAGGTAAAATCATCTCTATTGATACTAGTTCCCTGAGAGCTGCTGGCAGGACCGGCTGGGAAGATTTAGTGAGAAAGTGCATTTATGCTTTTTTCCAACCTCAGGGCAGAGAGCCATCATATGCCAGACAACTGTTTCAAGAAGGTAAAGTTTTTCTCTTGCAATTATTTTCATTAAGCTTGCTCTTATTGAGTCGTTTATATAGAACTTATAGCTTGGTAAGTATTTTCTCCAAATTATAGTTTTTGCAATTATCAGTTGTAGGAAAGGAAGAAATGGGTAAGCAAAGTAATTCATGAGTGGATCCTGAAATTTGGGATGCACATTCTAAAGAACGGGATGTCATGTGGTGGTCATTCATTCATTCAAAAGACATATATCAAGTTCCTAACATACATAGAACACTGTGTAAGATGCCACGGATATAGTAGGTTTCTGCCCTCAAGGAGCTCATTATAGGAGAATGTATGACCAACTCTAAAGATCACAGTGACATGGGCTATAATAGAGTTGTAACCAAAGAAGAAAAAAATTAATTTTGACTTGGAGAATCAGGGACAGCTTCAGAAAGGAAGTGATATTTTTGTCTGGCTTTTGAAGATCATTCCAGCAGAACAAGCATGTTAAGGGGCCTCTGGATACCCTGAGGTCTCTATTCTCCATGCTTACATTGTGACTGTTGCAGCACTTGCATCTCCTGATTCAGATTGAAGTTTCAAGTCAAAGTGTATGTTTTGGGAAATTATCAATTAATATTTAAAGAATTTTTGTGTCTTAGTAACTACTATGGGAATATAAAACAGATGTTTTCTCTGCCCTTAAGGAGCTACATACAGTATTAAAGGAAGGGTAGGAAAAATTATTTGAGGATTGAGATCTGAAAGTTTACAGACTCAGAGATAAAGGAAATTGGATGTACTTTAAAAATACTGTCATGTAGGTTCCTGGGTGGGGCAAATGGTTTGCGTTGGGCTGATAACCAAAAACTTCACTGTTTAAACCCACCCAGCAGCACTGCAGAAGAGAAGGCCTGGAGATCTGCTTCAATAAAGACTACAGCCAAGAAAACCCTATGGAGCAGTTCTATTCTGTAACACATGCATGGTGGCTATGAGTTGGAGTCGACTCGATGACACAGAACAAAAATAGCATAATAAATATAAAGTCTTCAGAGCAATACCCAACACATAGAATATAAGCCAAAAAAATTATATTGTCATATAATTATGGTAGCCTAATACTCTTCTTCCAATGTAATCTGTTCTCTAAATAGGTAGTTTCTTTGGTAAGGGCCTCTTTCTATGGCTATTCCTTAAAAACAATTTTAAAAAATTTTTGTATTATTCCATCACCCTTCTTAATTTTAACAGTTTTTCATAACATTAGATTTCCTAAGTTTAAAGGTGATTTTTCATTATTAATTACATTTTAGGTCATCTACTTCCTAGTGGTATGTGGAGGAAGTAGCTTAATTTTTTTTTCAGGAAGCCATTTATATAAATCTCACTAGAAGTCTGGTTACTTCTGGAACAGCCTCCTACAGACTAGTGATTCTCCACTGGGCCTCTTACAGACTGATGCTGTCCCCAAAGATGCTATTTCAGTGGGTAGAACCAATAATCTGTATTTTTGAAAAGTCCCCTAGGTGATCCTGAAGTGCAACCAGGTTTGGAAACCAGTACAATAAAAAACTAATACTATCCACTGGGTACAAACTTTGTGACTCCCTCTACCAGGAGTGGCATTTGACTTGTGCTTAGGTTTGGGACTCTGTCTCCATTCCCTGCCTAAAGTGCTGAAGTATATGGTATTCTGATTTTCACCTTAACTTTATTAGGTGGACCTTCCATGCCTTTACTTAGAAAACTTTTAATTGTATTTGCCTATAATTTATATACATTTCCACCAAAGGCAAAGCAGGTCTAGATTTATTGTCTTATTTTTCAAATGATAGGCTCCCCATAGATGTGATTGAGCCACAGCTTAAGGTATGTGTTCCTAAACACAGTTCTCCATAAAATAAAGTGTAAAGAAATAAATACTAAGTATAATCCAATACTTCTTCCTCCTTAGTCATTCCTAATGTCTTCTCCTTTTACTTTCTTTTTTAAATTCCTCAATAGAAATAACTTGTATTTTTCTCAGAATTAAGTTGTCCAAAGCACGCGTGACTCTGACTCTAGTGTTTTGGAAGTTCTGGACAACTTGTCAAACAGTTTTCATGGACTGAGTGCATGTTTTTCCGATATTTTATATTCAGCAGTATCTAACCTGATAAGAAGCATAAGAATCACCTGTTAAAAACGTTGACCTGCTGGATTAAAATCTCAGGGTATCTGTGTTTTTAACAAAGGTAATGCCTAAGTACACTGAAACCTGAGAACCACTGGTCTAATCTGTCAAGAATGGAAGAGGTACAATTTTCATTTGCAATTTCCATGCCATCTCTTCACTTAGACACACCATGGAAAGGGTGAAACAAATTATGCCATTATGTCTTTGGTTTTGTGTAAAACTTCACAACGATTGATATATAGGCAAGAAAAAAATTGTCCTCCATCTGTCTTCTTTTTTTCCTGCTCATTAACTTTTTCTTTGAAGGCAAGTGTGTATAGTTTGGAAAAGGCTCCCAGGTTCTATTTAGTTCTGAGCCATTACTTAAAAGAAAGGTCCAGGTTACAGTGTCTCCCAAAGGTCCCTGATAAGATTCATCTGAGGCAGTTGTTAAACCAAATCCCTGGACCCCACCCTACACCACTGAATCAATCTATAATCTAAGATGGTTTTCTTATCCGGGAAGTTTGGAAAACGTAAGCCTAGATTTCACAAAATATTAATAGCTATAACTAAGAAATGATGTTTCGTGCTCAGTTAAGTTTGGGAAATGCTTCATTCTCTCACTTTTGGGGATTTGTAAGATATATTAGGTATATAATTTCCTGGGAAGTTCTACATTTAAGATACCTGTTTAACATTGTTACCCAGATTTATTTTCCACAGAATACTTTTTCCTGTAACACATCTGTCAGCAGTTAGGGAGAGTAATAGTCATGGGAAATGTTGAGCTAGATAGCCTAGAAAAGTTTTATGAAAGTTGTATCAGCTATTAACATTGAAATAATGGATCTTCATTTCTCATCTTTGAGAGATGTCCATGATGTATTGTTGTATTTTAAAAGTAGGCTAAGAAAGTACAGTATATATAGCATGAGCTCACTCTTGTATATCTGTTTATCCAGCTAGGTTAACAAAATGTTAGCAGTGGTTATCTCTGAGCGATGGGATTACAAATAACTTTATCCTCACTTGTTCTTTGTTCATTTCTGTATTATCTTAACTTTCATAGTGAGTGTGTAATATTTTTATAATCACAAAATAAAGCTGTTTTCATTTTTTAAAATACATTAACAAGATAAAAGTTGGAAGGGGTTTGTAGTATCAAAAAGTTTAGAAGCATTGCTATAACACATAAGTACCCATATATGATGATTAACCAGAATGTTCTTTGAGACTTGTGTAATGTGGTTAATTCCATGGCCCAACAACAGAATTGACTGAAAACCTTTTTGTGTCAAACCCTGTTGAAAATATTTAAAATACGAGTTTACTTTCCTCTTTTCAAAATTTTGTTATACTGAATGGTGTTTACCCATTAGTGATTGAAAATCTGTAGAGCATCTAGGGGTCATGTTTTGTTTTGTTTTTTGTTTACCTTAATACCGGTTTTGTTTTTGTTTGTTTTTTTTTTAATTGCATTCTTGCTGCATATACAGGTTTCCCCCACTATCTGAAAGTAGAACTTTCCTATGAAACTTTCATAAGCCAAAATGGCATAAAGCAAAGAAGTAATTGCCATTAATTTTTATGGGAAAATTTTTTGAGCGTTCCTAGACTCAAAAAATAACCTACCGAATTATACCAAATAACACATAAAACCTAAAATAACACTAACACATAGTAAAAGCAAGAATGATATGATAAATACACAGCCTGTATAAAGTAGAAATAATGTATGTACAGCGTAGTTTCACTTACCAGAATCAGGAAGACGGTGAGCACCCTGGAAGGCTGAGAGGTGGTGGTAGTGATGATGGTAGCCCAGGTAGCCTAGCGGACGATGGTACATGGGGGCTGGGTTTAAGGGGCACTCTGCTGCTCAGGTGCACGCTGCCTCTTTAACAGCTCGCTGCAAAAGAAACGCTGAAGACTATTTCCGCTTTTCACCTTTTTTTCGTAAAAGCGAAAATCCTCTTCAGATTCCTTTCGGTTATTAAGAATAGGTATTAATGTAGATCTTCCATAAAAGCAAAGTAGCATAAAGGGAACTTACGAAAAGTGGGGGATACTTGTACTAGAGAAATACCAAAAAGAAAAAAATCTCTACCAGCATTCACGCACAGTGCCCCCAGCACACGTTTTATACCCGCCCATTGAGTAGACATCAGAAAGGCTTGCTTGTTTGAAGTTCTTTCACCACCAAATTGGGAGGGGCCAAAACCCCAAATAGTTCTACTTCTACAGCTGCTGTGACCAGAGAAAACTTAATGTTTCCTGTTCTAGCTCTGTTGAGGTCCATTCTGGGAAAAACAGAAGAACAGTTGTCATATTAAAGGTTCTTTGGAGGGTTTCCGTGGTGCCAGTAATACTCCTTCAATAATACCCTGCCCCCAAGTATTCTAAGCATTTTAGATAATGGTCACAGGAGTCAGAGATCAAAATATTGGCTTTATGGCTGGCAAAACTAGATTAAAAAACAAGGACAGGACCTGTGATCAGACTGGTATTCCAGATAGTTTGGTCCAGACCTAAACCTTGAAACCCACGTATGGGGAAAATTTGGTGTGCAGAGCAAGTGTTTATTGAACCATCTGTGTAAAGAATTGTGGCTGCCCTACTCAGGTCTTCATTCAGAGTATTAGTGATGTACAAGGTTGAAACTATTGATGTAAGTGATGCCTGGAAATTTTACTGAATGTGTATGACTCAGGACATATGTACTTTGGAAGCTGTTTATTTATTGTTTGTCTTTTGGTTTTGTGTGTGTGTGTATGTGTGTTTCTTCAGAAACTATTCATTTAGTTAACTGGAGAATCTTACTCTAATTAATTGAAGTTTTACAATATTTAATATAGCCTATTCCTAATTTCAAAGAATTACTGTGCAAATTATAATGAACTAATAAGTCTTATTCCACATATAGTCACCCAAAATAAATAATCTACCTTTAAAACTTAAGGTGTGATAATTTCCTTGTATTAAACAAATAGGAGTTCCCCAGTTTGGGATGTTTTTATTAATTTTGATGTATTCCTACAAATTAGGCAGCATAATTACCAAAGGATTATTGGTGTTTCTGTAATCCTCATGAAATATCTTGATGTCCCCAGGTTAGCCTGAGTTTCTAGTTATTTCTGTCTGTAGGGCTTCTCAGTAAATAAGAAATTTCTCTCCATTAATTTCCATTACAAAATTAAGCCTATATTACTGCAAGAGCAAAAATACAGATTGATATGTAATGTAAATATTGAGAACATAACTAAGATTTTAAATCTGTCCTTTAAAGAAAAGTTATGGAAGTTGATCACACATCAGTATTAACCTATTTAAATGAGATTCAGGTTGAGGATCAATCAACAAGTTTGTACCGGGTGATTTTCTATGCAAAGCATTGTGCAAAATTCAACGGAGAGTACAAAACAAGAATGGGACACAGTATTAGCCCTTAAGGTTATTCTAGCTGAAGAAGAAAAATAAGTGTGTAAAAATATATTTTCCTATTCAAAGGGATATAATAGAAATGTTTAGGAAGGAATGGGAGACAAGGTTGGAAATGCAAGTTGAAGGTAGATTGTATAGAGCTGTGCTGTCCAGTGTACACGATAGTCACTAGCCATGTGGGGTTTTCCAGCAGAATAAGTGAGTGTTTTCCAGCAGAATAAGGAGATCCTGAAGAACAATAAACAGTAGTGAGGAAATGGGTAAAACAGTAAAAGCAAAGTAGCATGAAATAATTGTCTGTCTTCTCTGACCCTTTATGTATCTGTAGCTTTATCATCCCAGGTTAATAATTTATTTTAAAATGCCATTTTTCATTGTAGTTGTATTTTCCAGAATATATTGTTAAAAATATATTAATAGTTGGGATTGTTAATATTTTTCAGATTTTACTATGGCCAACACTCATATCCTTTCCACAAAATTACCAGTTTCAATTAAAGAGTGTTTTTCATCATTTGCTATTTAATTAGATACTAAATTTCCCCATGTGCTATATTGGGAAAGTGTGCCAGTGATTGAGCTGAAGTTGCTAGATGGGTTAGGAATGCAGTTGGGTGGGTATAAGTCTTAATCCTTTCAATTAAGTTTATATCCTAGGTTTGGCACTTAGGCAGATTTATGTATGCTGTAGATTTACAATACACTGTCTTCAGTTGAACTATGTACCTAAGACAGTAAAATAGAGCATTTCTTCTCTTTTATGTCCACTAATATGTAGCTTCAAAATTATTTATTAATCAGTCACTTCAAGTATCTTTCATGTCTTTCAGAATGTAATTGAAGCCCTTTGTGAAATGTCTTTGAAAAAATAGAACTAACATTTATTATAGGCTAAATTAGAATAGTCATTTTTCATAGTAATATTCATGTTTCAGTGGATATGATTTTAACCTTGTTATAACTGAATCTACCTATTAAATCTTTCTTAAAATAGAATTCTATTGTATTACTAAAACATCAGTAATATTACTTAGTAGTCTGATATAGCCTTTACATATTTAATAAACACTTACTCTAAGTGGTTAGAATTTTGTCTGCTGTTAATAAAGCTTTAAGACCAAAGTAAATTATATTGTTTATACAGTGAATTGACTGCCCTACCCTAGTTTTTCTTCTTTATATTAGTAATCATTGGCTTTATCTTAATTTTCTTATTAACTTTAAAAATTCAAACATCAGAAATAATACATATATATACATCTATATGAATCTAATAATTTGGATTTTAGCTAAGGCATTCTTTAAACTAATCAAAACTTTTTATAAAACCATTTCTAAGATAGTCAGCCAGCAAAAGAAAAAAAAAATGTTAGAGAGAATACTGAAAGAGGGGACCAGAGTACTTCTGGTATTTTTAGTGGGTAGTTAATAAATTTGAAGAGCTGCCCCACGACAGAGAGAGAGAGTAAGGTTAATATTTTCCCTGCTTGGGGTTTCTTCATAATCATAACTCATGTGAGGAGGCACGCATTCAAGTAGGACTAAATTAAAATCTGTCATCAAGCGGTATATTTCAACTGGAATCATTTTTCCCCCTCAAATATCTACTTTGTCTGAACTGTTTCTTATTTTGAGTCTGAGCAGTTGGGGGTGGGGGTGGGGGGTATTTAGAATGAGGTTCTAGGTAGAAATAATGCCTGGTAACTCTCCTTTGCCCAAAGAACAAGTGTCAGAATTTTAACTAGGTTTCTTTTTTGTTTGAAACAGTGATGACTCGTGGCACTGCCTCCAGCCCATCCTATAGATTCATATTGAATGATGGAACAATGCTTAGCGCCCACACCAAGTGTAAACTTTGCTACCCTCAAACTCCAGACATGCAACCTTTCATCATGGGAATTCATATCATCGACAGGTACTACTTATTTGGAGAGCTTCATATGAAGTAGATCAGTTCACATATCTCTTCTTAGAAAACAATTTTTATACTTTTGATGGCTAAAAAGCAGAAATTCTAAATCAGGCATAAAGCTGGTGTGATGAGTTTGTTTATAGTTTTGTTGCTTTACCGTATCTTTGAAGTTCACAAAGGGAGACAGGAAAGGTGAGGCTGAAAATATGTGTTGTAAGGGGGGTAAAACCAAAAAGGTGGCTAAAAATTCACAACTTTCTATCTATGAACTTATAGTCTTATCATAGAGTTCAGAGTTTGTTAACATTGTCATGACTTTGATTTTAAGAAGTGCTTTACTTTCATTAGGGCAAATTCGATGACTCCTGATTTCAAGTTGACAGTTTCTCACAGAAACTACAAATCCTTAAACTGTCAACTTGAGATTTTTTAATGTCATGGCCTCTGTTTTCTAAACATTTCTAAGTATGTTTTACTGTGGTGTACATGGCAAATCCATGGAACTATTCTTCTATTAAGTTTTCAGAATCCTGTATTTAAAACTATTTAAAATTTAGCATTAAACAAAAGCCAAGACATTTTCCCTCACTTCATCTTTTTCTTATCTGATGTATTTGCTTACTGGACCATGATAATACCAGTCACAAATCTGTTGTCATAGCTATGGATTTGAGTAAAGAACTCAGTGAAAACCTGAATTCAGTATTCTATTTTCTTTCTACTGTTAATTTTTTTTTTCATATTGTGATTTCTCTTTCAAAACATCTGCTATGTCTGTATATCACCCTTTTTAATTTTCACATCAGTGACACAGTATTTTCCTTACCCAGTCTTCCTCTTTGGAGTTGAAATACTTAAAAACTGTAACAAGGGAGTCATGAAAAAGTGCTTTGTAAACAAAGATGTGGGACATCTTTCTTTCTACTAAAAATCTTATTGTAATGTTGATTATTTGTATTAAATTTAGGAAAGGTTAAGTGCACATACATATTGGATATTGGATTTTTTCCAAAGCTAAGAAAGATTTCTTTCCCATGTAACTAAAACCATTTCAAATTTGAGGGACCATAAGCACTATTTTCTATTAAATGGGAACAACTACTTCATAGCAGTACTAAACAGTCTGCTGTTTTTCCTTAATTAAAAGGATAAGAAGTTCTTTATTGGATAGTTTGCAGCATTAATGAGGTTAATGGTCTTGTTTTATAATATGCATCATAAAAAAAAGGTTTTAATGGAAACAAATGAAGATGTTTGACTCATGTCTTTTTCCCCCTAGGGAACACAGTGGGCTCTCTCCTCAAGATGATACTAATTCTGGAATGTCAATTCCCCGAGTAAACCCCTCGGTCAATCCTAGTATCTCTCCAGCTCACACTGTGGTCCGTTCATCCACATTGCCACCATCCAGCAGCAACATGGTATCCACCAGAGTAAACCGCCAACAGAGCTCAGACCTTCATAACAGCAGTCATAGTAATTCTAGCAACAGTCAAGGGAGTTTTGGATGCTCACCTGGAAATCAGATTGTAGCCAGTGTTGCCTTAAACCAGGGACAGGCCGGTTCTCAGAGCAGTAATCCCTCTTTAAACCTCAACAATTCTTCTATAGAAGGTACAGGAATAACCCTAGCACAGTTCATGTCTCCAAGGAGACAGGTTAGTTCTGGATTGGCAACCAGGCCTAGGAGGCCAAACAATTCGTTTTCGCCTAATATTCCACCATTGAGCTCCCCCGTTGGCATGACAAACAGTGCCTGTAATAATAGTAACCGATCTTATTCAAACATCCCAGTAACGTCTTTACAGGGTATGAATGAAGGACCCAATAACTCCGTCAGCTTCTCTGCCAGTTCTCCGGTCCTCAGGCAGATGAGCTCACAGAATTCACCTAGCAGATTAAATATACAGCCAACAAAAGCTGAGTCCAGAGACAACAAAGAGATTACATCCATTTTAAATGAAATGATTCAGTCTGACAACAGCTCTAGTGATGGCAAACCTCTGGATTCAGGGCTTCTGCATAACAATGATAGACTTTCAGATGGGGACAATAAATACTCTCAAACCAGTCACAAACTAGTGCAGCTTTTGACAACAACTGCAGAGCAGCAATTACGGCATGCTGATATAGACACCAGTTGTAAAGATGTACTGTCTTGCACGGGCACTTCCAGCTCTGCCTCTGGTAACTCTTCCAGCGGTTCTTGCCCCTCCTCTCATAGCTCACTGACAGAACGGCACAAAATTCTGCACCGGCTCTTACAGGAGGGTAGCCCCTCAGATATCACCACTTTGTCTGTCGAGCCAGATAAAAAGGACAATGCATCTACGTCTGTGTCAGTGACTGGACAGGTACAAGGGAACTCCAGTGTAAAACTAGAACTGGATACTTCAAAGAAGAAAGAGTCAAAAGACCATCAGCTCCTACGCTACCTTTTAGATAAAGATGAGAAAGATTTAAGATCAACTCCAAACCTGAGCCTGGATGATGTGAAGGTGAAAGTGGAAAAGAAAGAACAGATGGATCCTTGTAACACAAACCCAACCCCAGTGACCAAACCTGCCCCTGAGGAAGTTAAACTGGAGTCCCAGAGCCAGGTGGGTACTTCCTTGCTTCACAAAATGAACATACCTAGTTTTTTCTTTTTCATTTATTTTACTCCAGCCATAGACCAAATTTGGATGCAGGCTATGTTTTGTCCTATCTATTGGGCATACGCTAAGAGGTTTGTACCAGTAGTTGGAAAAATCACAGGATGCCCTCAAAGTTCTTTTTGGAATTTTGGAGGGCTACAATATTAATATAGCCCTCTAAGAATGTAGATTTTTCTTTCTTTCTATAAAATCAGAGTTCATGTCTTTGGATCTTTTAAAAAATACCATTCCCTGACTCCTTTCATATATCCCCAGTATTGAATCCAAATCTCTTGAAATAGAACCCAGGAATCTGTATTTCAAAGAAGCTCTACAAAAAACTGATGTGTAGTTAGGTTGGGAACCTCTCATGTAAAAGAAGTAGGAAAGACATATGGGGAGAACAAGGCTACCTAGCCTGGTTTGCTTTTTATTTCCTTTGAAGCATTTTTTAAGGCTGTTTTCCTTCATCTGATTCTAACTACCCGCAACCCTCATCAGGAAATGGGGACTTGAGTGTTTGGGGTAGTAAGGTATATAACATGTCCTGAAACAGAAGTAAATAAAATAAACCTTTCCATAGTTGTTATGGATTAGGAACCTCTATATTAGGCTGGGTTGGGGGTGTGGTGATAATTAATGAGCAGCTTCATTTATTGAATAATTGCTGTGGATTTTGAAAGAATCTAAGAAAAACAGAATATGGTCCCTTCCCTCTAGGAGTTTACGGTTTATTTAGAGACAAAATATAGACATTCATGAAATAGCTCAGAATGCATTTACAAAGACTCTCCATTGTGAAACAAGATGCATAGATCCTTCAGTTTCTTGAACTAACCTAATTTTCTGCCCTCATCTCACAAAACTCTCTCTCTTCCCTCAGTCATACTGTGTTCTAGGCACATGGAAGTTCTTGCCATTCCTGGGATAAGCCATGTCTCTTCTAAGCATCTTCTACCTTGCTCTTCTTTCTGTACCTGCTGAACTTCTACTCATCCGTCACAAACTAATGCAAGCATCATCTCTGTAAAGCCTTCCCCAGTAGCCCTAGTTAGATGTTTTCTTTCATCTCTACCCTTATAGTGCTTTGTTATCATCTCTATTTACTATTTGTAATTACACTGTTTTCTTTACACTGTGTGCTGTTAGAGGGTAAGGCTATGTCTCCTGTTTCTCGGTACAACTACTAATATTGTTCATTTTAAAGCTGAAAAACAGCTTTAAATAATAACTATATTAAACTCTGACTCTTTAAAATTAACTTCAAAAGCAACAGCTTTATAAAACAATGCCATTGTGAACATCCTGGTGCATCTGTTTTGGTTCACATGTGCACTCATTTCTGTGGGTTCATCCCTGGGAGTGGAATTACAGGATCATAAGATACGTGTATGTTCACCCTTAGTAGTAATGCCAGACAATTTTCCATAGCATGAGAATTCTTTATAGCTGTTCCATGTCTTTGCCAATACTTGGTATTGTCAGTCTTTTCAATTTTAGCCATTCTGGAGTGTCTGTAGTGCTATATGCAACAATATGTCTCAACCTCAACAGCATCATGTTAAGTGAAAGAAGGCAGACATTTAAAGAATACGTAATATGATTCTATTTATGCAGTCTAGAAGCAGAACTTTTAGTTGAATTAATGAAACCCAAACAGATGATATTACTGAATTGGAAATTTTCTATTAATGAATTATCTCATAAATTAATTATAGTAGAAGACTATAGTAGAAATAAAGGCCATTTTTCTTCTAGTCACAGCCCCATACAGATGTAGGGACTTCCTATCTTCTATAGAAGATCTGCTGCTTATACTATTAAATCCTTAAGTGGAAAGTGGCCTTTTTGAGATCTTTGAAGCTGATGTACTATTTATAAAAAAGTTTCCAATAGTATTTTAAATTATGAATAAAAGTTTATGTTGATGTAAATTTATTTTTCATTTCATCATAAAAGTAAGCCATTTTACAAAAATTATAAAAATATGACAGGAAAAATCACCCATAATGGCATCATCCTAACAGTACTCTTGACACTTCTTTCCAGTGCAGTCTTTTTCCTTTGCATAAATTTTACACCAAGATATATTAGATAAATACTAAGTGTCTGTTATCTTATATCCTGCAGTATATTATAAGCATCCAAAGTGTTTTTTCCAGTGGAATAGTTAAATCATGTAATTTCAGAGGTCCCAGTTGTTCTAATTATTTCTTCTCTCTTCGTTCTCTCATAGTCACACTTAATTCATAGAGTTTAAAGGAGCAACTTTTTTCTACATTGTTTCGGATGAAGTATGGAATATGTTTCCTCTAACTTGATTTCCACTTTTAGTTCACAGCTGACCTTGATCAGTTTGATCAGTTACTGCCCACGCTGGAGAAGGCAGCACAGCTGCCAGGCTTATGTGAAACAGACAGGATGGACAGTGCAGTTACGAGTGTCCCCATCAAATCGGAGATCCTGCCGACTTCACTTCAGTCCACCACTGCCAGACCCACTACCAGACTGAATAGTATGTGTTGGTACAAAACTTTGTTTTAAATGTTTAATGATGATGTGGAGTGGCAGTTTGTCTCTTATTATTTCACAGACCTTTGGTTTGTTAAGAGTGAATTATCTTTTCATTAACGCCACTATAAATAATATACATACATAATGCATATACATACATGCAGTATACATGCATTTAGATGTATGAATTTCACTCACTGTATATATTTGAAACTATAGCGTAACCTCTACCCTTTTGTAATTAATGTTAAGGTACAATTGATGTTAAGGTGAGCAGTTGTTGTTAAGATAAACAATTTTGTGTTCTTACCCAAAACATCCCATAGCAAGACTTTTAGAAATATAATAATTGGGTCAGATCATATTTCCCAAAATGTATTCCTTAAACATTAGTGCTATGAGTTGCAAAAAGAAAAGATTCTATAGTAAAATACGCTGGGCAAGTGTTCCATGGCCCATACATTCCCCTGTTTTTGAAGTTTCAATAGGCTTATGAAGGTACATTATAAAAGTTTTGAGATGTCCTGTGTTAAAGAAGCCGTTTTAGATTTCTTTAACCAGCAGTTCTCATACTTACTTGACTATATTTTCTTTTCTCAAGTAATACATGGTTCCCCACAGAACGAGTTTTCCATGGAGCACTGTTTAGCAGACAGTTTTAAAATAGATCATCGTTGTGCTAACCCAGTGCAGCATTCTCCTAATTAAGAGACACTTTGATAGTGTAATTCATGAAGCTAGAGCTGTAAAAACTTTTTCACCCATTAAATTTTGAAGTTGAAAAAAACAGTGATGATAATTCCACTGTGTAACCTTGAAACTAAAGGAAACTAACCAGCTAACTTTCGAATTTGGCTGGGTTCTTGACCTCAGTTCTGTCTCTCTTCTGATGGGATTAGTTGTGGGACTTCTTTTATTTCAGTCTTACTACAGCTTTTAACTGTCATGATCCAATTCCTCAATGTTTACCAAGATTTCCAGGCAGCTGGAGGGAAGAATCTTGAGTCCTCGCTGACATTTTTGGCAGCGGTTTTCCAGCTAATCAGACCACTGGATGAGGAGTCGGAGCCTAGGTTCAAGTCTCACATTCTCCATTTATTAGCAATGTGACTTCAAGCAAGTAAATTTTCTGGGCCTTATTTTCTTTATCTACATAAGAATTAGATGAAATGACATCAAAAGTTTCTTCTAATTGAAACTGCTCAGTTCCAGACTCTGGGATATCAGGCACAGGTCGGGAAACAGTAAGGTACGGACAGAGATGGGATAAAATGAAAGTCTGAATATTGATTGTTTTGATCCTGGGCCCCTTCCTCATCAGATGTGGGAGACTGGAGCTATTTTTTTCAGGATACTGACTGATCAGAAACCCCTTAACTCTGCCTTAAACTATTTTTACTCTGATACTAAAAGTGCTATACCAACATCCTTTTGGTTAATGCTTGCCTAATCTTTTTCTATCCCTTTATTTTTAGTCTTTCTATGCCTATATGTTTTATGATGTTCTTTTTTCTCATTTCAATGGGTGGATTAATCCATTTATATTTATTTGGTTTTTGGATGTGTTTAGCATCTTATCTTCAGTTTTTCATTTATTATGCTTGTTACTTCTCTTTTTCTCCTACCTTCTGTATTAACTTTTTTTAAATCTATTTTTTCCCTTCTAAACTTTTCATGTATTATAGTTATTTCATATATTATTTCTAAATCTAATAGTCTTTCAAAATAAGTTTTTGGGTTTTTTTGGGGGGGGAAGGATGAAAGATACTGAGAACTGCAGAGTTCAGAACAGTTATGTCTGAACACTCTCTTGTGACTCGTGTGTGTGTGGGGGGGGGCTTTTAATCTGTATTTTATCTTCAAATTTCACAACCTTTCATAGTAGATTTTATTAGCTACATCTTGTCCCATGTCTTTCTCTTTCTTTAATACGTTTGTTCTTTTGCTAGAGAATATGTGCAGATAAATTGTATCAGAAAGAGTTAAGAGGTGTTTGATTTTGTTCCCTCACATATCTGAAAATATATTTATTTTGCTCTCATACTTTAATGATGCTCTGGCGAGACAGAGAAATCTCAGTCCAAAATCATTTCCCTTCATAACTTTGAAAACTTTGCTCCATTATCTTAGCTTGTCCATTATTTGTGAGAAGAGATTATTTGGGAGAATCTGTTGGTTCACTTTTCCAGATAAAAACTGAATCTTCAACCACGTCCATTTGGCTCTTCAGTCCATCTGTTGCTGTCTGTTAATCATAACTATCATGTTTTAATTTCCAGAAATCATTTTTATTTTTCATAGGAGTCTATTACATTTTATGGATGTGATAGACTTTGTAATCTGTGTGATGCTATTTCTTATAAGTACTCTAGTATTCATCCATTTTCTGTACTAACCTTTTTTCTTCAGAGTTACTTTCTTTCTTTGTTAAACTTGCTTTCTTTCCTACTGTCTTTTCTTGAATGTTTGGTGAAATTTGACTCTGTGTCAGTCAAAAAGACCTAGAATAAACATGTTGGTAGCTAGTGTTTCCTTAGCTAAAGTGAGAAGCCCTTTTCCCCTGGCAGCGAATGTAGGTTCTGATTATAGAAACCCTGTTTCTCAGTTGTTGTGAGGGAGTGGGGCTTAGTAGTGGGGAAATCCCTCAGGGCAGCCCTAGCACCCACTCTGGAGATTCCCTGGGCAGAACTCCCACTCTGGAGTTATGTACTCACCACTTTAATCCCATGGGTAGGTGCCAGAGTCAGCTGCACTCAGCAGGGGCCTAGTGCAGCTGCTCAGTCATCCTTTAATTATCCCCCAATCGCCTGTGGCCTGTACCTTTACCCAGCTCGAATGACCACTGAGCTTGCCGTTGTTCTGGTGTCCTTCTGGGAAAACTCCCCCTTTTGGAAAATCTTCTCATTTTCCTGTTGAAAGTTCCTTACTTTAGCTGAGGTGTGAAAACATCAATTTGTTTCCATCTACATTTTATCTTTGAACTTTTGCATTTCCTAACCTGCTGCGATGGTGCTCATTTTGCCTTACCTTCTGCTACAGATTTATTTTTCCCCGGTTATTTCTTCCGTTATTTCAGTGATATTTTTGGAGATAAGAAAAAATATAGATGATATGTCTACCACAATGAACAAGAAAATCATCTTAGGTCTGTTTGCAGATGAGAAAAGTAAGATCCAGAGAATGAAAAGGAAAACAAACAGACAAAAACATGCCCAAAGTTATCCAGTTAGGATATGCATAACCGTGATTTAAATCTCAATATCCCTGGTTTCAAAACATGTTGTTTATGTGCACACAGATGCCATGTAGTGTGACCAAGTGATTTAAATAATTTTGTTAGAAATGTAGTACAGGAGCACATCCAGATGTTGTTGTTGTTAGGTGCAGTTGAGTCAGTTCCGACTCATTTGCGACCCTACGTGCAACAGAACAAACCACTGCCCGGTCCTGTGCTATCTTCACAGTTGTTGCTATGTTTGAGCCTATTCTTACAGCCACTGTATCAGTCCATCTCGTTGAGGGTCTTCCTCTTTTACATTGTTGCTCTACCTTAACCAAACATGATGTCCTCCATCAGTAAGTGCTTCAAGAACAGAACAAGGGGATACTGCATGGTTTAAAATCAGAAAAGGTATACATCAGGGTTGTATTCTTTCACCATAGTTACTGAATCTATATGCTGAGCAAATAATCCAAGAAGCTGGAGTGTATGAAGAAGAACAGGGCATCAGGATTGGAGGAAGACTCGTTAACAACCTGTGGTATGCAGATGACCCAGTTTTGCTAGCTGAAAGTGAAGAGAACTTGAAGCACTTACTGATGAACATCAAAGACTACAGCCTTTAGTATGGATTACACCTCAACATAAAGAAAAAAAAAAATCCTCACAACTGGACCAGTAAGCAACATCATGCTAAATGGAGAAAATATTGAAGTTGTCAAGGATCTCATTTCACTTGGATCCACAATCAGTACCCATGAAAGCAGCGGTCAAGAAATCAAACGACATATTGCATTGGGCAGAACTGCCTCTTGGTCAGAACCTCTGCTATGTCTTTTCACATCCCTATTCTTTGAGGGTGACTTTGACTTTTGAAATTTTCCAAAGCTGTTTGGAGCCAAGTTTATTGATCCAAAAAGAATAAGACTTTTTTTCCCCCAAAAAAAACTAAAATTAGGTGTAACTATGATAAGATTTATTTCCTCAAAGGACTTATAGCCTGGTTAAGAGAGTTCTAGAGGAATTCCAAAATATTTGAGCATTGACAACATCATTAGAGTAAGTTAATGACCTCCTGAGGTCGTTTTCATGTTTTGTGAACATATACATTCTGATATGATTATTTTTTAAATTCTATTAATTTGTAGTCATATTGAACATACTGTATAACTAAAAATAATGAGCTTCACATACAACATTTTTAGTACTCGAAAAGATCGCTTTTAATTTCCCTGTCTTTGAGGTTACATTTAGTGTGTGATTTTTCTGTTGAGATTTTTTTTTTTTTTTTTAGGTAATATATTCGCATGCTTCAACATTAAAAAAAAGATATGTAATGAAAAGTTTCCTTCACACTTCTGTGCCTAGCCACCCACTTCCCCTTCCCCTCCCTAGAAACAATGTTATTTATTCCTTCTTTACCTTCAAAAAATACACACACACACACATTTTTTTATACATATAGTGTCACACTATACACATTTACTGTTCTGTATCTTAATGATTTTCTTTTTTCTTAATGTTCTTTTGCTGTCATTCTATATCAGTATATAAAGAGCTTTATCTTTTTTTAATAACTACGTAGTATTTTTTTATAGTTATACCAAAATTTACTTAACCAATTGCCTATTGGTAGGCATCTTTTGCTATTACAGAGCTGTAATAAATAATCTTATATAGAGATAATTTACCATATATGAGAGTATATTTGAAAAATACATTTTGATTAAAATTGTTGGGTGAAAGCATAAATATTGCCGAATGGCCCTTCTTAGAGATTATACTCATACCCTCTAACCAGCGTCCTTACCAACACATGGAATTATGCACTTTGTCATCTTTGGTAATCTGATGGTTGTTTTATTGTTTTTTTTAAGTGTCTCAATGTAGTTTTAGCCTGCATTTTTCTTATTGTGAATTAGATTATTTTTTCAGTGATTTTGTGATCTGTTCATATTCTCTGACCACTTATCTATTGGATTACTGTTTTTTCTTACTGATTTATAGAAATTAGTCCTTTGTCCACATCATATTTTTAAAAATGAAAACCTGTAGCCACTGTGCACAGTTACTGCTGAATGTAACACAAAACTGAACCAGAAACCTCCTTACCAACAGCTGAAGAAAATTAACTGTGAATATCAAAGTCAGTACAGACTGAATCAACTGTTAGAGGAGTAGAATGTGCAGAAGTCACCCTCTTAGTTAAAACAATGTTGTCTACTTTGTGTGCAGAAATTTTTTTAATTATTTGATAATATGAGGCTCTTGCTGGCTTCAGTGGCTAGTGGGGCTGTAAAGTATGGTTTCCTTTTAACCAGGTTTTAAGTAGACGAAGTATGATGTTGAGCCCATTGCAATGATAAAAAGTATCAATGGCTTGATCAAGGGTCTCTAAGGGCTTGTTTTCTGTGCCCACTTTAGCTGCCTCTGTAACAGAGGGACTAGTAGATGCATTGATTTCAAATGCTTTGTGCCCGTCTTGTATTTACTTCTATACGTACTTACTCATGTTTGTGATGGGGACACAGACATGACCAAAAACAGTAGATTTATTCCCTGATCAAAGAGAGATAATTTGTGTATTTCCTAAGAGATTCCAGCTAACCTGGGAAGATTTTATGGAAGACAGCTTCCAAAGGAAATCTCAAAAGGTTGAAGTGACTTCTAGAATAAAAACCACCCTCTTTTAGATTGTTAACCATTGTCATAGGGCAACATTTGTAGTAACTGTTAAATGGGAGACTATTTTGTCCTGTAAGCCTTCATCTTAAGTGAGAATAACAGC
>NW_004443988.1:4178916-4233704 GCF_000243295.1 Trichechus manatus latirostris
CGAGAGTATGGCCCCCAGACACCCTTTTAGCTCAGTGGCGAAGTTTCCTCCAAGGTTCACCATTCAGCCTGGGAGTGGACAGCCCGGTAAAACCAAATGAGACTAACGAGGTACAGGAGTCCAGTGACAAGGGCCAGAAGGCAGAAGGAGAGTAGGAAGCTGATGATAGGGAACACAAGGTTGAGTAAGGATATTGTTGATGTGTTGTGAGATTGTTAACCATTGTCATAGGGCAAGATTTGTAATAACTGTTAAATGAGAAACTATTTTGTTCTGTAAGCCTTCATCTTAAGTGAGAATAACAGCACAATTGGAAGCCTGTAGTCAATGTCATGAACTGTGTATGTAGAAATTTTTGAAATGGTGTATCTTTGGCTATGTGTATTTTCACCAAAAAAAAAAGGTTGAGTAGGGTTAAAATGTTGTGGGGTTGTTAACCAATGTCATAAAACAACATGTCTACTACTGTTTCATGAGAAACTATTTGTTCTGTAAGCCTTCACCTGAAGTACAATAAAATATAAAAAAGAAAAAAAAATTGAATCATTCTGAACATAGTATCTTGGAACAAGCTTTAAAAAAAATTTAACAGCACATTGTAACTATCTACACCATAACTCATTAATCAGTCCCTACATTTCTGGTATTTAGGTTTATTTCCATTTTTTTCTAGTATAAATAGTACAGAGACAATCATAAAGCTTTAAAAAAAATTCCCACAGAAAAACTTTCTAAAATGCATATACTGTTTTCTTAAATACAAAACATAATTCAGCCTCTTTTTTTGTCATCATTATAAGCTTTGGTTATTATACAGTTATTATACGCTTGTGTTCAGAGATTGATGACTGTAGAGCTTTGTCCGTTTACTAAATGGCTCCAGACTGCCATGTTGTTTTAGTTGTTGTTCCTGCCTTTTATAGAACTTATTTTATCTTTCGTTTGCAGCTTTCATTCCATGGTGACAGCACTGTCCCTACTTACAGCATTTTCTAATGTGCTGTAGATTGAAAAAGCAGTTACCAAAAACTTTTATGATTATCTTCGAAATAAATAGTTTGTGACAAAGTCCTGAGTTATTCTCCTGTGGTAACATTGACCTTTGTGCAAATTTTTTAACATCAGATTTTCTTCAATTCAGCGACTTTTTCTCACTTTTTCGCTTATTTCTTACTATGTGGCCACATTACAGATAATTTAAGTTTCTGAATAAGTGACCTTTGTATCACTGGGCCAGTATTTTATAGGGGAAATCTCAATCTACTGTGCAATATATAACTTCTGAAAAATTTTGACCTCTTATCCCCCATGTGATACTGACTTCTTGACTTTTCTTCTTCAATTAGGGTTGCCTGAGCTCGAATTGGAAGCAATTGATAACCAATTTGGGCAACAAGGAACAGGTGATCAGATTCCATGGGCAAATAATGCAGTGGCAGCTGTAAATCAGAATAAACCAGAAGAGTAAGTAATATGTTTTGTATTTTATGAGGTGTCAGATCAAACTTTTGAAACAAAGAACTACTTTTCCCAAACTGGATTCCAGTCTACATAGGTATTTTGTGAGATGTTAATAGATGTAAATGTCTAGTGAAAAGGAAGGGTGGGGGAGGTTGAACCTTGAGTTCAAGAGATTTATTTACCGCATGACCACAAGAGTAGTCTACGTTGTAATCACCAAGAAATTGATATAGTAAGCAGCTGTTGTTTTATATTTCATATCTTTGTTTAGATTGAGTGCCATGATATATCTGGGATCTGTGGATAAATTGGCTTTAGTACAACAATTTTATTGCTCTTTAGCTTTCAGATAAATAATTATTTTTCCAGCTTTACTCTTTGTTTAGAAAAGAGGCTATAAGGAGGGAATATACTTTCTTTGTCTGCTCAGTGTCCCATCTTGGTTTGAACTTAATTTCTTAATCTATACAGCAACTATTCCTTGACACAGAGTACAGTAAAGACAAGGTAACAAAGAATTGAGTGTGATTTAGAGCATTAACTATGAATTATGCTCCCACTTCCCTTCTCAAAAGAACAATCTTTATAATTATATTCATTTTCCTATATTAGTATTATTTTCTATATAATTCTAAGTTTTATATATCAGTTGGTAATGGTTTTGATTAGACTACTTTATTTTTATGCAGATAACATGCACCATCTACGTTTGTTTGGTAATGACTCCCTCCCCTGCCACAAGGTATTTTCGTAAATGAACCATGCTAATTTTTTTTACAGCAACATGTAAAAAAAGTTGGCAGGGCAGAGCTTATGAGAATACCTCCCAGGAGGGAGGGAGCAGTTGGCAAATAAATGTAGAAGGTGCTTGTTATTTGCATAAAAATACAGGTACGTATAGCCCTACATGTAATTAATGAACAATTAGTTTTGTTGTTTAACACCTAGCATGCTTCATTTTTCTAATTTGATTTCTTTTGTAAATGATAATCATGTCATGTTATCAATATGATTTGATAGTCTTTGAAAGTTAAGTAATATGATGCATACTGTTTTGATTATGGTTCAGTTATCAACAATTAACAGCATTCATGAATAAATAGAATAAGAATAAATATGAATATAGGCTAATGATTTTTTCTGAGTTTTTGGCTGATTTTTATTTTTTACTTTTGATAAAAATTCTTTTCCCTTTCTTAACTATGTTTGGTTAGTTTTTCAGGCTATTTCTGTAAGCCAACATGAAGAATATGGAAACAAAGTTCAGTGATTGACAAAATATGAAAAATATATTCAAGCTGTATTCCAAATATTTAATTTCTGTACATTAAGTAGAGAACATTTCATTGTATTAGAATTGATTGCAGAACATCTCAACAGAGAATTTTCTAGAAACAGATTTGCATATATATATATATATATTTTTTTTTTTTTTTTAATGGAGCCTTGGTGGCACAGTGGTTAAGAGCTCAGCTGCTAACCTGAAGGTCACCAGTTCAAATCCACCAGCTGCTCTTTGGAAACCCTGTGGAGCAGTTCTCCTCTGTCCTATAGGGTCGCTATAGCAGTGGGGTTTTTTCAGACGGTGTATGTGTTCATGTTCTTAAGATTGAATAATTACTTGCTATTATCAGCTTTAACTTTCTTATCTTTTGACCCTGCAGCCAGTGTATTAGTTCACAATTAGATGAGCTTCTCTGTCCTCCAACAACAGTAGAAGGAAGAAATGATGAGAAGGCTCTTCTTGAACAGCTGGTATCTTTCCTCAGTGGCAAAGATGAAACTGAGCTCGCTGAACTAGACAGAGCTCTGGGGATTGATAAACTTGTTCAGGTATTTACCAAAGTTGACTTTGTTTAAATGATGCAGCCTTCAGAAGCTAGAAAATGATTTTTTTTTAACAGCTTTATTGAGACATAATTCAAATGCCATACTATTGATCCTAGAAAATAATTTTTAAGCAAGATTTTTCAGTATTGTTCCAACTATGTTTTAGCAATTTTAGAATTTACTCCTTGTGAAAGTTATCAAAATATAGTTATATAATGGGCTTTTTAAACCAAAACAATGTTACAACAATTCATGAGATTAAAAAACCAGAAAGTCTTAGCCGTTCACTATGGGAAAGGGTCTTACAATCTCCAGCTAGAATAGAATGCAGATTTATATAATCACTTCTTATTTTATTAAATAAATCAAGGATAAACTTGATTTATTCTTCATTCATGTTTGTCTTCAATCTATGTATTTTATGACATTCCAACTTCCAGGTTAGCATTTTTCAGACTATGGGGTGATGACATCAATTTAGTGGGTCACAATCAGCATTTTTTTATGGAATAGTAAGTGTAGAATAAAAATACTAGAGTGCAGAGCCCATAAAAAAG
Organism: Trichechus manatus latirostris; assembly: GCF_000243295.1. Classification (NCBI taxonomy): domain Eukaryota; kingdom Metazoa; phylum Chordata; class Mammalia; order Sirenia; family Trichechidae; genus Trichechus; species Trichechus manatus. Next base: position 4,182,765 of record NW_004443988.1, read on the forward strand.
GAGAAGTTACATTTCATGAAACTCCTTTAGATTACACACAGTGTATGTGTGTGTCTGTGTATACAACAGGTCACAATTTAAAATGTATTTCTTACAGGGGGTAACAGTCAAAAAGTTTGAAAGCTATAACTTGTATGGCAGTCTGTTAAATCAGCTATTTTTTTAAAAATAAGATAAAAGCATGAATTCTAGATTTGAGATTAAAAAATGCTTGATTGATCCCTCCTTTAGGAACCTATTTTTCGTGGCAGCCTATTGAATGTAAATTATATTGATCCGTAGGCTTTGCAATAAAATTCTTTTTAAACCTTTTAGCTTCCTTTCATTGGTTTAGGGCCTTTATTTTAACTATATTTTCGTCTCTTTATTGAAATCATAACCATCTCAGTTAATCTGTTGTTCCATTTCAGAAGCAACTATCCTAAGCAGTTCCTTTAGGTAGAAAACTCTGTGAAACTATGAATTCAGTATGAATCTATTATGATGGTGCTTTCTAGAGATAACATTGTTGTCATGATATCCAAAATCGTATACAGTAGCATGTCACTTATTGACAGAAATTTATTTGTAAAATGTTCTGGCTTTTTTCTAACAGGGTGGTGGATTAGATGTATTATCAGAGAGATTTCCACCACAACAAGCAACACCACCTTTGATGATGGAAGAAAGACCCAACCTTTATTCCCAGCCTTACTCTTCTCCTTCTCCTACTGCCAATCTCCCTAGCCCTTTCCAAGGCATGGTCAGGCAAAAACCTTCACTGGGGACTGTACCTGTTCAAGTAACACCTCCCCGAGGCGCCTTTTCACCTGGCATGGGCATGCAGCCCAGGCAAACTCTAAACAGACCTCCAGCTGCACCCAACCAGCTCCGACTTCAACTACAACAGCGGTTACAGGGACAACAGCAGGTAAGTACTCTTGCTTAGCAGTTGATAATTTTAAAAGGTATGTGCCACAATCTGTAGTAAGAAGATGGCCCGATTGCTATAATAAAGTTGTCGATCCACTTCCTGAACTCTTATGAAAGATTCAGAAAACCATCCTTGGTCTGATCCTAGGAAAGGTTTAAGGGACCCCTTCATTGGATTAAAGACTGACGGTTCATAACAAAGTATTTTGAGACCCACAGTGGAAAAAGTAATTTAATTTTGTTTTTCAAGATAAAAAAAAATTTAGGATGAACATCATCTGACTATTAAATTAGTAAAGAGAAACATAGCTAACTTACAAAATAGAGCATCAGGAGGTACTGTTTATGATTGGTGGAACAGCAATTGAAGTTTATTTATGTTGTTCGAAGTTGAGAGATTGGAGTCTAGTGATATTACTATATGGGGAGCTCGGAGTTGTGGGTGAGTTATGACAATCTTTCCTGTGATGACAGGAAATGAGTAGACATAGTTTAATAAATATGTAAGGTTGTATAAGCATCAGACATAAACAATAATCAAAAGGACTAAAAAAGCAAATGGTCAACAGCATTGTCTCTGGGAAGTCAGACTGGGACTATAGATTGTTTCTTGTTATTCATTCTTCTGTATTATATGTTTTATTTTGTTTTGGTTTTTGATCATATGTGTATATTGCTTAGGGTTTAAAATTTTTTGTTATTTTTAAGAAGTTCTCTGAAACTAATTCAGAAGAGGAGAGAAAGAAGGAAATATATTAGAGAGGCAGTGTGATGTATGATATAATGGTTATAAGAGTTAGGTATACTTTCAAGACCTAATTCTAAACTACTTAGGTGGGTTGCCTTAATCAGATGATTTACCCTTTAAAGCCTCTGATTCTTCCCCTATAAAAAGAGGCTAATAAATATTTCCTTCACCTTATAGGGAGTTGTGTGGATTAAATGAGATAAAGCATGTAAAGCTCTTAGCACAATGCCTAGCATATAGTAGCACTTAATAAATACTATTATTATAAAAGAAGCCCTGGTGGTGCAGTGGTTAAGAGCTCCACTGCTAACCAGAAGGTTGGCAGTTCAAATCTACCAGCTGCTCCTTGAAAATCCTATGAGGCAGTTCTACTCTGTCCTGTAGGGTCGCTATAAGTTGGAATCAGCTCAGCAGCAACGGGTTTGGTTTTAGGTTTATTATAAAAAGGATCCCTGGTGGTATAGCAGTTTAAGTGCTCAGCTGCTAACCAAAAGATCAGCAGTTCGAACCCGCCAAGTGCTGTGGACTCGGTTCCAACTCAGAGCAACCCCATGTACAACAGAATGTACAACAACCCCATGTACAACAGAATGAAACACTGCCCAGTACTAGGCCATCCTCACAATTGTTGCTGTGTTTGAGTGCATTGTTGTAGCCATTGTGTCAGTCCATCTCGTTGAGGGTCTTCCTCTTTTTCACTGATCCTCTACTTTACCAAGCATGATGTCCTTCTCCAGGGACTGGTCCCTCCTGATAACATGTCTAAAGTATGTGAGTCGAAGTCTTGCTGTCCTTGCGTCTAAGAGCGTTCTGGCTGTACTTCTTCCAGAACAGATTTGTTCATTCTTCTGGCATCCATGGTATATTTAGTACCGTAATTCAAAGGCATCAATTCTTCTTCGGTCTTCCTTATTCATTGTCCAGCTTTCATTTGCAGGTGAGGTGATTGAAAGTAGCATGGATGGGGTCAGGCAAACCTTAGTCTTCACGGTGACATCTTTACTTTTTAACACTTTAAAGAGATCTTTTGCAGCAGATTTGCCCAATGCAGTATGACATTTGATTTCTTGACTGCTGCTTCCATGGACATTGATTATAGATACAAGTAAAATGAATTCCTTGACAACTTCAGTATTTTCACCTATTCTCATTGCCTCCCTTCCTGGTTTTTATATTTGCTGTTCCTTCTGCTTCAGGTTAACTGTTTCATCCCCGTGGCCACCTCACATTCTTATTCTTCAAGACCCAGTTCAGCTCAGTTCTGCTCTTGGTCCCTGCCTTCATTATCCCTAAGCTGAGTTAGTCGCTCTTTCTGTACTGCTGGAGATGTCTCTATACAGCACTTGTGCATTGCAGTGGGGTTGTGGCCTTTGTCACTTGACAGGGATTCCCAAAGGACAGGAATTTACTCACCATTATGGCCTCCAAACTTCGATATACTAAGTTTTTTTTATAATTAATGTATTTTATATTATATAAAATGTGATATATTATGTTTTATATATGATTTATGTTATAAAGTAACATAAATATAAAAGAAAATTATTATCATCATCTCTCTGAACAGTTTATTCCTAGCAAATTATCAAGGAAGGAATTTTTTAAGCTATAGATTGATTACAAGGAAATTTCACTTCCAAGGATACTTGTTTTGTTACCAGATAAATTTAAGGCATGCCTGTGACCTGGTACCCCAAACCTGATCTCAACAGCATTTTTCAAACTATTGTGTTCCATAGAAGATTGTTCTAGGAGAAAGTTGTAATGGTTATGTCAGAAAAAAGGTTTATGATCAAATAAGTTGCATTATGTATCCCCTCTTGAAGATCCACAGTGTGCTTTGGCCAATTAAAGGCTCATAAAATTACTGCAGAAAAGAAATCTGTTTCACCTTGTGTAACCTGTCATTTCCAATACTTAATACAGCACAGCATGCTATTTTCCTGGCACATCTATTAATATCTGCAGAACAATGTTCTTTAGAACACCAATTTGGGAAATGCTGGTCTAAAGTAATTACTTCTTCTAGTTAAATAAATAGTCCATTTTCTCAGACCATTTGTTTCTTACATAATCCTGTCTAGCTATTGAAATCACACTGGATTTTTCCCAAATATGTACCCACCAGACAGGCATCCCCCAGTTGAGAAATACTTCAGCTTTTCCATTCATCTTCTAGAACTTTGTAGAATGTGCCTGTAGACTTACTTTTTGCTCACAATATTTTAAGACCTAGACCTGATGTTTCTTCTTTCTCCATATTGTACTCATTGGAATTAACTAAGCATTAACATGTTATAAAAAATATGATATATACACGTGCATGTATGTATACACAGACATATATTCTGTTTTTGAATACTGTACCATATTTAGTGTTCATCAAGTTATAAATATTTGATGTTGTTGTTGTGTGCCGTCAAGTCGATTCTAACACATAGTGACCCTTCGTGACAGAGTAGAACTGCTCCATAGGGTTTCCTAGGCTGTAAACTTTTTGGGAGCAGATTGCCAGGTCTTTTCTCCATTGGAGCCGATGGTGAGTTCTAACTGCTGACCTTTTCGCTAGCAGCCGAACACTTAACCATTGTGCTACCAGGGCCCCTTAAATAAATCAGTAAAAACCGTGTGACTCTGTAACAGCTGTGTTTGTATGTAGAAATGTGATACCTCATTTTGTTTTTCTCTAGCTGATACACCAGAATCGACAAGCTATCTTAAATCAGTTTGCAGCAGCTGCTCCTGTTGGCATCAATATGAGATCAGGCATGCAGCAGCAAATTGCACCTCAGGTAATGTGAGAAAAGCAGATGTTTTTAGTACTTCTCTAACCCAAGCAGTGTTTCTTAAAGTGTTGACTTGAGTGTCTTTTAAATGGGCTGTGGGCTGATCTTTTAATGATGTTTGCAGTGTAGTTTTCTTCTAGAATGAATTAATAAACTGCTTGTGATACCTGTTATTAATATTTGATCTAAAGCTGAGAGTTCTTGGTTTTGTTTTATTGTTATTGTTGTCATTGCAATTGGATACCAAACAACTAAGCAGAAGATTCTTATTACTGCACTGAATAGTAGCAGTAATAAGAAACCTAAGATATAAAACTATGTGAATGGTACCTGAAACCTGATCAAAACCCAGTTACATTGCTAAATTGTCTAAACTACTTTGTGTTTTCTGCTCAGTCTGGATATAAGCATTATCTAGCTTTTATTTATTTTAAAGATTCTTGTATATAAGCCCAGAGCTAGTGGAACTTTAGACATGAAAAGAACTGGGTAGCTTTCTAAGTATTATCTAGTACCCACTTCCAACTTTAATTCCACACATGCTTTATTTAATATTTTTGCTTTAACCACCTATTTGTGTTTTCTTAAATAAGTTGGAGCAAAAATTTGGGCAATGAGGGATTTTAAAGAGGATCCAAACAAAACTCTTCTCCAAAAAGTAGACTTAGATGGATTTGGGGCAAATACAGGAAGCCAACACTAACCAAAGGGATAAATATTGACAGCAGATGCCGATAAGCAGCAAATACTGGCATCTTCATGGGTCCAGAGTTTTGGTTTCTCTGTCTTATAAATTATAAACCTCAGTAGTTAGCTCATAAGGACCCCTTGTGGCACAATGGTTAAAGCACTCAGCTGCTAACTGAAAGGTTAGTGATTAGAACCCACTAGCCTCCCTGCGGGAGAAAAATGTGGCAGTCTGCTTCTACAAAGATTACATCCTTGGAAACCCTATGGGACAGTTCTGCTCTGTCCTGTGGGTCGCTATGAGTCAGAATCGACCGACAGGTTAGCTCATGCAGGGATAAGTAGGTTGCGAAGAAGTAAGACCCTACTTTTAGAATTCACATAAAGATGATTTCTGTCAGAAAATTTTATCAGTTTCTCCCAGATTGCACTGTAGCTAGTTAGCAGGCTTACTTTTAATGGAGCTGTGTGCTTTAATCAGATCCTGTCTGAGCTGATATTTTCTGAGGAAGGCTTCATTGACATGCCATGTTGCTTTGCATGTAAGACTGAAAAATGATTTCAGCCTAATTTTACATTTCTTCCCTAATCGGTAATATTACAGCTATTAAACCACTTTAACGCCTGGAGTAGTGTGTCACTGCAATAATGATATAAAATAGCTGTTTCCATTTATTATTTTATTTCTAATTAATTATTTTCTTTTTAAGTGATAATTTGTTTGACATTGGATCCTGGATTTCTGATTCTTCCTTTTCTAATGGTATTTGTAGGGTTTTCTGATTGCAAAGGTAATGTATATTCATTGTAGGTAATTTGGAAAATGTAGTAAAGCATAATGAAGAAAATTAAAATTACCTGTAATTGCATTTTCTTCATTTAAATAAAATGGAATAAGTGATTTCAGTAAGGAAAGGGGGAAATTAGAAACACAGTAGTAGATTTTTGAAAATGAGAAAGAATAAGGTATTCTAATAACCTAACATCAGATAAGACAGAAGTCATCAAGCATATTTTCTTTCCTTTCTTCGTGGTTTTTATGTTTCTCTTAACAATTTCATGGCCTCACTTATAATATTAATCAATGTATACTCTTTTACTTTTCTGAGTTCTGTGTGAATTTTAAATGGGAATTTCCATTTAACCAGCTTTAATGGCCAGACAACAGCAATGATCAGACAGGTCCCTGAGGGTGCAAGTGGTTTGCCCTTGGCTACTAATTGAAAGGTTAGCTGTTCGATTCAACCCAGTAACACTGCAGAAGAAAGGCCTGGGTATCTACTTCCATGAGATTACAGCCATTGAAAAACCCCATGGAGCACAGTTCTACTCTGACACACATGGGGGTCATCATGAGTCACAGCTGACCTGACAGCAAGGGATTTGGTTTGGGTTTAATGGTGAGATATAGTTTCAGCATTTCTCATCTACCTTTAATCTATAAAATGTACTTAATTCTCTCTTTTGTCAGTATTAAGAGGTTTTTGTTCCTTTTCTGTTTTAGTTTCCCCTGTATACTGATAATTGCTACATATTCTGTTGACTCAAGATGCTAGGCTTTATCTCAGAAATTTTTCAAGATAGGTAATGATCATAATAATTTTAATAAGTGAGGGTTTTTTCCTCTGTTGCAGCCACCCCTAAATGCCCAAATGTTGGCACAGCGCCAGCGGGAGTTGTACAGTCAGCAGCACCGGCAGAGGCAGCTAATACAGCAGCAGCGAGCCATGCTCATGAGGCAGCAAAGCTTTGGGAACAACCTCCCTCCCTCATCTGGACTGCCAGTTCAAATGGGGAACCCCCGTCTTCCTCAGGGTGCTCCACAGCAATTCCCCTACCCACCAAATTATGGTACAAATCCAGGAACCCCACCTGCTTCTACTAGCCCATTTTCACAACTGGCAGCAAATCCTGAGACATCCTTGGCCAACCGCAGCAGCATGGTGAACAGAGGCATGACAGGAAACATGGGAGGACAGTTTGGCACTGGAATCAGTCCTCAGATGCAGCAGAATGTCTTCCAGTATCCAGGATCAGGTATGAGGATCACAACTCGATGCTAGTTTTATAAAGTAATACATACAGGCTCAGGTCTCTTTTCATGCGTATTTCAGTTCACTGATGTTGAGACAGTGTGCCGAAGAGGAAAGACACTGCCCTGGGAGTCAGGAGATCCAGCAGCTCTTGTCACTGAGTGATTGAATGAGTTGAAAGCTATCCCTCTTAGATAGCAAAGATGATTAAATTAGAGGATCCATAAGGGCCCATTTGACTCTAAAGTCTTACAGTAAGCGCTCGACTACTAGTTAAAAGGTTGGTGGTTCAAACCCACCCAGAGGTGCCATGGAAGACAGGCATGGTGATCTGCTTCTGAACGATCACAGCCTTAAAAATTCTATGAAGCAGTTCTACTCTGCACGTATGATTTTGCAATGAGTCAGAATCGACTACACAGCAACAAACAGCAACAACATGTGTAAAGCACATTCTCTTATTTTCTTACTTTTCTCAGGGATCCCTATGAAAATCTAATGGAAGTCCTCCACAGACAATGGGTTTAAGTTTACAGTTTTTTCATTGTCATGGAGATTTTGTTTTTGATAATTTACATAGGGATAATCAGTCTTCACAAAGAACAGGATCTCAGACTCCTTGTTGGTGTCACCACTCTTACTGCTTAGTGTGTAACCTCCCCTGCAAGATCAGTCAACTTCCTGTCTTCAAAAGTGTTTTATTTTTGTTTTTGATCTTTTATCTGCGCTGTCTCTCTTCTATTCTCTTTGTCCTAAGTGGTTTTTTTTTTTTTTTAATCCCTTTTCTGTTGTTTTATTGAGATTCTAGTAGGTAGAGATGATAAAACACATATGATTAATCTACCATGTCTAATCAAACTCTTATGCAAGATTAATGGCCAATTCCTGAAATAAATCCCTTGATTGTATAAGTGAAACAAAAAGTAAATTTCAAGGCTGCTTAAAAATGAATTTCAATGAGAAGGCTGCTGTTTGACTTGAATAAAAAATTGAAGTTATGTAGAGATTTTTGACATGGCAGTATGCTTATCAACTTTGACAGCCTAATCAATTTAGACATTTCATCCTGATGGCAACAAGTGCTAAAATTCTTTGACTGTTAAATTAGGTATCTAGGGAGGCTTGTGTCAGAGAGCACCAGAATTCTGTAAGACATTTTAATCAAAATTATGCCACATCAGTTCCTTTGTCCTCAAGACAGTGAAGTCATCTTTGGCTGGTTTATATTACTGACACTGTGTGAGCAAAAAAAGGATATTTTAATTACAAGGTTGTCTGAATAAGAGTGGCCTTCAAAACACTTGTATTTCCATTTGTCTTAAGGTTTCTGTATGCAAAGAATTTGACAAGGCTTTTTTACTTTAGCCTGCAGAAGTATTTCCTCCAACATTAGAAGACTTGTATAATTACTTGCTTCCCAGATCCTCTTCCAAAATGACAGCTTGACCAAAATAGCAAATAGAATTTTAGTAGTATTCGTGATTTTGATTGCAGAGCCTTAAATCAAAAGATTTAGGTCAAAAAAAAAGATTTATCTCATTCATGGGGGAGTGGGGAGACTAACTATAAGTAAGCTGAACATTAATAAATCCCATCAAATTATTTAAGGATTCTTTGTCTTAAAAGAAACTAAATAGGAGGAACATTGGTGGTTCAGTGGTAGAATTCTCACCTTCCATGCAGGAGACCCAGGTTACATTTCCAGCCAGTGTACCTCATGCACAGCCACCATCTGTCAGTGGATACTATGATGCTAAACAGGTTTCAGCACAGCTTCAGACTAAGACCGAGTAGGACAAAAGGCCTGATGATCTACTTCTGAAAATCAGCCAATGAAAAAAATTAGAAAGTACTTCTGTCAAATTTCAGTCACACACTTTAAAGTCTGCTCTCTGGAAAGCCAAAAAAGGAGACCTTCACATCCTGCTCCTGTTCTTGACGAAGCCACTTGGAAAGATAATGCTTTGAAGCTCTGATTTTGATGATACTGACAAGATTTCTTTCAGGGTTATGAGTCTAGTCTTTGATCTGTGGACTTTAACACAGATCATTGTCCATGTCACTAAAGAACACAGTGAGTTGAGATATAGGCAGTGTAACCAGATGTTGCCACCATCATAAGTGCTTTATCTGGTACCTAGATTTTTCTTCCCGGGAAAGAAGACATACTCTAATGCCTGGAGTAATGTGTCACTGCAATAATGATGTAAACTGTTCCCATTTCTTTCCATTTATTGTTTTATTTCTAATTAATTATTTTCTTTTTAAGTGATAATTATTTTCTTTTTAAGTGATAATTTGTTTGACATTGGATCCTGAATTTCTGATTCTTCCTATTCTAATGGTATTTGTAGGGTTTTCTGATTGCGAAGGTCATGTATGTTCATTGTAGGTAATTTAAACAATGCAGAAAAGCATAATGAAGAAATTAAAATCTCCTGTAACTGCACTTTATTCATTTAAGTAAAATGGAATAGATGACTTCAGTAAGGAAAGGGGGAAAATAGAAACACAGTAAATTTTTGGAAATAAGAAAGAACAAGGTCTCCTGATAACCTAGTATCAGATAAAACAGAAGTCATCATGCACATTTTCTTCCTCTTCCTCATGGTTTTTATGTTTCTCTTTACAGTTTCATGGCCTAAATTATAATAATAATCAATATATACTTTCTTTGACTTTTCTTAGTTAATTCTGTGTGAATTTTAATTGGAAATTTGTATTTAACTAGCTGTAATGGTCAGATGTCAGATAAGGGCCCTGGTGGCACAATGGTTAAATGCTCGTCTGCAGACCAAAAAGTTCCAACCAAAAAGTTCCAACCTACCCAGTGACTCCGTGGGAGAAAGACCTGGCGATCTGCTCCCATAAAGATTACAGCCTAGAAAACCCTATGGGACCGTTCTATTCTGTCACATGGGGTCACTATGAGTTGAAAATTAACTCAACGACACCTAACAACAACAACAACAATGGACAGATAGGTCCCTGGGTGGTGCAAATGGTTTGCAGTTGGCTATTAACCGAAAAGTTGGCCATATGAATCCACCCAGCAACACTGTAGAAGAAAGACCTGGCAATCTACTTCTGTTAAATTTTTCTTCCCGTCCAACTCTTGACAGACAAAAATACTTTTCAAAAAATAAGAGGTTTTCTTTAATAAAGTTAACATTCATATTACAAAAACCAGAAGCTGGGTACAGTGGAAGAGAGCAGTAGTTTCATCTCGTTACATACTGAAATGAAATGGTGGAGCTATCAGTTCTTCTGTCAACTGCCTCAAAATAGTAGGGGAAAAAATGTTAGTTTTTCTGGAGAGGATAAGAACATTTAAAGATGCAGAGTTCTTAATTTCTTCCACTGTTCTACCCCAGAAATCTGTTTCAACATGATCAGCAACCTGGTAGAAGACTCTGAGACCAGGTTTTGTGTTGGTACAAATTCGATTTCTGGAAAAGGTCCACCTTTTCAAATCAAGCCTTCTAAAAAGACAAACAAAAAAAACTATTTGTTGTGTCTTAAAGAAATTCAAATATAAGGGTTCTTTGGTCTTTGTTGGTTTTATACTTCCACTGCCGATAAATTTGCCCCACAAAAATTAAAAGATATGTATCCCAGCATGTTTCAGCAAACTATGGTCTGGCCTAATCCAGGCCAATTCCAGTTTTTTGTAAATAAAGTTTTATTGGAACACAGCCATGCTTATTTGTTTATATATTGTATATGGCTGGTTTTACACAGCAGAGTTGAGTAGTTGTTAGAGTGACCTTATGACCTGCAAAACCTAAAATATTTACTATCTGGCCCTTTGCAGAAAAAGTTTGCTGTTCTTTGTGTTAATTGATGACAGTAAAATCAAAGGAAATGAAGGAATATGTAGGTAATAGTACTGGCAGAGTATGTTTTATTTCTGAAAACAAAATTCTGCTAGACTATCATGCCCTGATAATGAGTGCACAAGAACAGAATTAGATATTTTAAAAAAATTTTTTTTCAAAGGCAATATTCAAAGTAAATATGAAAGAAACTAAAAAAAAAATTGTACCCACTTCATGGATTCCTTGAAGTCCGTCTGGACACTTCTGTGAACTATGGTAAACACCCTACTCCACTCCTCCTAGGTGATCTCATCTACTCCTGTGGCTTTAGTGACCTCTACAGGCTAATTACCCCATTCACGATTTCTAAGCAAGATCTCTTGGCTCATGGGTACAGCTGCCTACTGAACACACATACTTGAATATCCCACCAGTACCCCACACTCAACTTGTCCAAAGCTAGACTCATCAACTCCACTTTCTCTTCCCTCTATATCTGTGTACCAGCCATAACAAACTTCTCAAGTTCTGAGAAAGAGCACCTTGCTCTCTTTTACTTCTAGGACTTTGTACATCCTTTACCCACTGCCTAAAATATCCTTCCTTCACCTGTCTCATTCCCGTTACTCTCTCCTCTCAGAGGTATCTCCTCTGGAAAGCCTTCCCTGACACTTCTAATCACAAGCACTCACCACCCTATATTATAACCACTTGTTAACCTGTCTGCTCCTCTTTTTAAATAACAGTCTCCTTGAGTGAGCAAAGTGTGACGTTTTAAATTTTTGTTTCTCAAGTGCTTAGCATAGGAGAGTAGATGCTGAATGAGTCTTTGAAGAAATAATGAATGGAAGTATGAATCCTAATACTAGTTGCTGCTTCCAAATGGCTGTGATGCCAGTTATGGCCCAGCAGGGAAACTTAACGTAGTCTAGACAAAGTTAGAATTGTAGAATTTTTAAGCTAGAAGGAACTAGATTGCCTGATCCAAGGAACCCAAGATGCAGTATAGTTGTAGAATTGGGACCAGAACTCTAACTACCCCTCCAGTTCATTACCTGTAGATTTATTCTTTCTACTAAAACCAGGTCATCTGATAAGGAAGACATGAGTGGTTAGAATGTGCAATGAGGCCAGAAAGAAATGTCAGAAAGCATGCTGATGTACTTGGAGTCTCTCACTTATTAACTTTGAGCCCACAGAATAATATCCAGAATATGATAAGTATCTTTTCCTCTCACATATATGTTGTTTCTGAAAGAAATTATTTCATCATGAGGTTAAAATGGATTAAGAACAGACAGGTATTTTTTAAGAATCACAACCAAAATAGTTAAAAATGTAGAATTAATGCAAATACAATCTACATAAAAACGAAGATCATGGGGGGAAAAACCCCTCTAAGGTCATAAAAACAAAATATATATTTCTCCAGATAGTCTAAGTCAAAGTCATTTAAACCCAAAAATCCCATTGCCATCGAGTCGATTCTGACTCATAGCGACCCTGTAGGACAGAGTAGAACTGCCCCATAGAGTTCCCAAGGCTGTAAATCTTTACAGAAGCAGACTGCCACATCTTTCTGCCACGGAGCGGTTGGTGTGTCCAAACTGCTGACCCTTTGGTTAGCAGTCAGGGACTTAACCATGGTGCCACTGGGGCTCCTTCAAAGTTATTTGCCAGATCTCACCTTGTCTGGAGCAAGGGAGAATGAAGAAAACCAAAGACACAAGGGAATGATTAGTCTAAAGAACTAATGGACCACAACTACCAGAGCTTCCACCAGACTGAGTCCAGCACAACTAGATGGTGCCCAGCTACCCCCACCGATTACTCTGACAGAGATCACAATAGAGGGTCCCAGACAGAGCTGGAGAAAAATGTAGAACAAAATTCTAACCCAAAAAAAAAAAAAGACGACGACAACCAGACTTACTGGTCTGACAGAGACTAGAGAAGCCCCAAGAGTATGGCCCCCAGACACCCTTATAGCTCAGTAATGAAATCACTCCTAAGGTTCACACTTCAGCCAAAGATTAGACAGGCCCATAAAACAAAATGAGACTAAATGGGCCTACCAGCCCAGGGGCAAGGACAAGAAGACAGGAGGGGGACAGGAAAGCTGGTAATGAGGAACCCAAGGTCAAGAAGGGGAAAGTGTTGACGTGTCGTGGGGTTGGCAGCCAATGTCATGAAACAGTATATGTATTAATTGTTTAATGAGAAACTAATTTACTGTGTAAACCTTCATCTAAACTACAATTTCAAAAAATTTTTTTAAGTTATTTGCCAGAGATTAAATCATACACAACAGAAGCAGCAAGGAGACAATATGTAGCTAATTTATTTATATACTTTACCACAACAAAAAAGTTGTTAAGCTTTTAGTGAAGGAAACAAAAAAAGAAGAAACTATAGAAAGTCTACAGCTGGCTTAACTTTCACAGAAATTTTTAAATATTTTTTAAATGATTTCAAGGAAAAAAAGTGAGTAAATTAATTATATCTCTGGTCAGATTAACCAAACACAAAAGAGAAAACTCATTATATTAACCATGACAGGACACAGGAGGATCCTATACAAGCACATGCAGTTGTGTCTACAGAGACATGCAGGACATAGAAACATGATATAATGATAAGAGAAAGAAGCAGAATGCAAAGTTATGTAACATTTTATAGAGGAAGATTTGAAGGAATTATACTAAATTATGGGTAATCAAATTATGACATTCTTTTTTCTGCACCTTTGTAACTTTCTCTGCCTCAAAAGTATTTAACTGAAATATATTTTACTGAAAGAAAAAAAAAGAATAGAAAGTACTAGCAAAACAGAAAATAAATAAAAAGAAACCAATTTTCACTATTTTAAATTCTTATGGACTTCCACTTTGGCCAAAATGGAGTAACAGGAATTAGATTTATCCTCCCATCAACAGACAAACAAAAAAGCCATTCGGAGTACATGAACCAACAGTTTTTGAGATTTTCTAGACTGTGCTGCAGAGAAAGGGAATCTGAGAGGAGCCAGGCAGTTTCCCTAAGTTGAGGAGGTAGAGGTGGGGGTTTGGGGAAGCCAAGGCAGCTAGAGGTTGCATGGCAGAGTACCAGAGAGGAGATACACAGAGAACTCAAGGGATATGCAGAGGGTCCCGCTCAAGTCTTCAGCTGAGTACTGGCTCATGTGTGTGTGTGTGTGTGTGTGTGTGTGTGTGTCTGTGTGTGTGTGTGTCTGTGTATGTCTGTGTGTGTCTTTGTGTGTCTGTGTCTGTGTGTGTGTTTGCATGTAAACAAACCAAAGCCAAGGAAAACCACCCTAAAAGATTGGAGGGAACAATCCTCAAAGCTCATGCATGGCCAGAAATAGTTCCTGTTCCTACCAGTCAGAGTGGAAAACCTCATGATTCATGAGGTATCAAGTAGAATATACAGAAGGATTTTGCATCAGTAATAGGGAAAAATAAGCACTAGACTAAATATGCCCGGCTCTTATCTCGCCTAACAAAGTAAGACACAAAACCCATGAGAATCAAACAGCTTCTAAGTAATCTAACCACAAAAAAAAAGTTACAAGAAGAGATATAAAAATTAGAGAAGCACAGACTCCAGAGCTAGAATGCCTGGATTCAAATCCCAGCTCTACCACAAACTAGTTAGGTAACCCTGAGCAAGTTACGTAACCACTCTGTGACTTAGTTTCCTTTTTGGTATAGTGGAGATGATAACTTCATTCCAGTGTCTACTTCATTGGAAATTCTGGTGACATAGTGGTTAAGAGCTACAGCTGCTAACCAGAAGGTCAGCAGTTCGAATCCACCAGGTGCTCCTTGGAAACCCTATGGGGCAGTTCTACTCTGTCCTGTGGGGTCACTATGTGTCAGAATAGACTTGATGGCAGTGGGTTTTTTCTTATCTCGCCTAACAAAGTAAGGCACAAAACCCATGAGAATCAAACAGTTTCTAAGTAACCTAACCACAACTCAGACAAAGGTCAAGAATGTTTAAAGGAATTTAAAAAAAAAAAAAAAACTTGCACCTAACAAGGTAGAAATCACAAGGTCTGCCATCTGATAAAAAATTATCAGGCATGCAAAGAAGCCAGAAAATGTAACTTATAATGAAAAGAAAAATAAGTAAATCAAAAACCAACCCAGAAATTACACGGATAATAGAATTAGTAGATAGAGACATTAAAACAGTTATAAACTATACATTTATTCTCTACGTTCAAAAGCTAGAAGAACGCTTGGGCGTGTTAAGTAGAGACATGGAAGATATAAATAAAGCCAAAATCAAACTTCTACAGATGAAAAGTACAAAATACTTTTTGGGATAAACAGCAGATTAGAAATTACAGAAGAAAAAAGTAGCGAACTTGAAGATATAACAATGGAAACTATCCACAATGAAATCAGAGAGAAAAAAGACTTTAAAATGGTAATTTGCTCCAAATTGATCTTACAAACTCAATACAGTCCCTATTAAAATCCCAACATGCTTTTTCAAAAAATTGACATGTTTATCCTAAAATTTATATAAAAATGCATAGGACCCAGGGTAGCCAAAACAATTTTGAAAAAGGAAAGCAAAGTTGAATGAACACCAAATTTCAAAACTTGGCGTAAAGCTGCAACAGTGAAGACTTTGTGCTTTGGAACAAGTATAGACATACAGATCGCTGAAACAGAAATAAAAAGTACAGAGATAAACCCTTACGTATATGGTCAATTAGGACTTTTGAGAAAGATATGTTGATGGCTGCTTATAAGCAGTATCCTGCAATAAAAAGGAACACACTACTGATACAAAACTACAAAATGGTTGAACCTCAAAAACATTACACTAAGTGAAAGAAGCCAGACACAAAAGACCACATGTAATTTCATTTATATGAAATTTCCAGAAAAGGCAAATGTGTAGAGACAGAAAGCAGATCAGCGGTTGCTTGGGGTAGAAGTGGAAACGGGAATTGACTACAAACAGACACAAGGGAACTTCAGGGGATGATGAAAATGTCTAAACTGGATTGTGGTGATGGTTGTACAACTCTCTACATTTATCAAAAGTCATTGAATTGTGCATCTACAGTGGGTGAATTCCATGCTGTGTATTGAGATTATATTTCAATAAAGCTGTTTTGTCTCTTTTTTAAGGACAGGAAAGGGAGGAAGAGCCCACAGAAAAGACGAGGGAGAAGTGACCAAACAAAACTTCCTCATTTTTTAATTTCACACCTAATATTTTTGCTTCTTGAGTTACTTTTACTATACAAGTAATCCTTCATGTATGTTCATATATGGTTTTTAAATTTGAAATCTTGTGTAAGCAAAAAAGAACAGGAAAAAAAATCGTACATAATCCTGCTGCCCAAATCAACATCTACTGAATGGAAAGCATTCTTTGAGAATTGTTTTATATGTGTATGCATTTGTCTATCTGTTTATACTAAAAATTCTGCCTTATTTTTAAGGAACTACATTTTTCCCCACTTTATTGAATAGGATATTTCTAAATATATTACCCATCCTTGTGGGTTTGTTCTTTCATGGGGTTAATAAATCTATAGTGTATTCACATAAATTAATTTGTGTCAATTTGCAGGAATGGTTTCCCAAGGAGAGGCCAACTTCGCTCCATCTCTCAGCCCTGGGAGCTCCATGGTGCAGATGCCAATCCCTCCTCCTCAAAGCTCTCTGCTCCAGCAAACTCCACCCACTTCTGGCTACCAGCCACCAGACATGAAGGCCTGGCAGCAAGGAGCAATGGGAAACAGCAAGTAAGGGGGCCATTTTATGTATGAGCATCTCTACAGCACATAACGGCCATTCCTTCATGGGCTGATTGTATTTTCACAGTCCAAGTAAAAGATTATTGGCTACTGCTGCTTGCATAGTGCAAGAAACTATAATGCAAAGAAAAATGATTTTTAAATTCTTCAAGGATCAAGTCATTTTTAAGGTAAATTTATGCGTTTACAGTACAGAAAAGTGGTCTAGTGGCTCCCAACCATCTCACTCAACTCATATCAACAACAGAGGTTCCCTGAGACAGATGTAGAAATAGGTACTTCTTAAAAAGTCTTTCTTTAAAAGAGCACTTAAACATCTGAAGTAAGAATAGCAAAATGTTAGAATTCAGTAGAACTGAGTAGTGGGCACATAGGTTTCACTCTTTTCAGTATGTTTGAAAGATGTAACAATAAAAGGTTTTAGGGTTCCTCAGGTTATTCTGCCTTACTTGTCTTTGAATCTAGATTTTCAGTGGTCTTATTCTGCCTGCTTTGTTTAGAAGTATCTCACTAAAGTCATTTTTTCCCCCTAAAAAATCTTGGCTGCTGAACTTTTCACACATCGCTTGAGTTTTATAAGGGTTTTAGTTTGATTTCTCTCAGTTCTAATGACAGGGAAGCCGTTTGATCTGACAACATAATAAGTAAGGCAGTTAAAGTTGAAAACTTAAGGCTGTATTCTCTTGAAGTTCACTGAAAGGTGAGAGAGGAAATCTTTCTGTTAGCGAACTGTGTAGCGCGCAGTGAGACCATCTGTAAATTAGGTGGAAATGGAACTGCCTCTGTAACATATAAGAAGAATTTAGTCTCCTAATGTGTTCTAATCCCAACTTTGCAAACTCACTTTAGATTCCATGGTTCATCGTTATGATTACTCCCTGACAGGCACTGTCAACTGCTTACCCAGCTCTCCCTCTGTTGTACTTGTGTCTGGCAAACTCTCCATGTGAAATTGCACTAAACTCTGGCCCCGTACCTACACCTAAGCATTTAAATATGACTTCAGAAACACACAGTCCTGCTGACGGGTCTCATTAGCCTGTTTCTCTGCTCCCGTTTACAGTTAAATTCCTTGAAAGACTATCCTCTGTCCATTTCCTCTCCTCCCATTCCTTATTCAACCATGCAGGCTTTCATCCCAACCAATCCATCAAAGTGTTCTTGTCAGGGTTGTTAAACATCCTCTGTAGTGCCATGGGCAAATGATCATCGGTAGCATTTGACATTTTTAAGCACTTATTCTTTAGCTCTTTCTTTATTGGGATAACTTTCTCTTTTCAGAAAGATGACTCTCCTCTGGTCTCCTACGTCTTAGTCTCATGTCCCTGACCTCCATTTGAGGGTCCTAGAGCTCATTCTAGGACTCTATGTTTGTTTGCTACCTTGATTGTGGAGCCCTGGTGGTTAAGAGCTTGGCTGCTAACCAAAAGATTGGCAGTTCGAATCCACCAGCCACTCCTTGGAAACCCTGTGGGGCAGTTCTGCTCTGTCCTGTAGGGTCACTATGAATTGGAATCGACTCAACGGCAACAGATTTACCTTGGTTGTATCATTCAGTCTTATGGCTTTAAATGCGTATCTCTATACTTATGATTCCCAAATTTAAATCTCTAACCCAGAGCTCTTCCCTGAACAGCATATTGTGTGTCCAACTGCCTAATTGACATCTCTACTTAGAAGCCTAGTAGGCATCTCAGGCTTAACATGACAAACACTAAAGTGATATTCTCCCCAAAACCTGCTCCTCTTCTACTTTTCCCCATCTCAGTAAATGACAAATCCATTCTTCCAATTATTCAGAAGAAAAATCTCTCCTCCTCTCACATCCCATATCAAACCCATCAGCAAATCATGTCAGCTTCTTAGCAGCTCTCACTTCTTACCTATTCCACTTGTACACTTTGGTGCAAGCCACCATTATCTTTTTCCTCAATTATTGCAGGAGCCCCCTGTCTCCTTGCTTCCATCCTAGCTCCGCTACAGTCTAATTGCCACATGGTAGCCAAAGTGATGCTTTTAAAACTTAAGGCAGTATGTCAGTGCTTTGCTCAAAACTCTCTAATAGCCCCCAACATACTCAAATATAAAGCCTTTAAGGCCCCAAATAATCTTGCTCCTGGGTACTTTTCTGACCTCATATACTATTCTCTGTATCACTCACTCTATCACACTGACTTCTCTTTTTCTTCTGTTCTTTAGATGTGCCAGGTACATTGCAAACTCAGAGCCTTTGCATTTTTTCCATTCTGCTAGAATGTTCTCCCCCCAGTAGCCACATGGTGTGCTCTCACACTTCAAGTCTCTCCTTAAATGTCACCTTATTAGAAAGGACTTTCCTGACCATCGTTTCTAAAATAATGCTGTTTCCCACTCCTGGTTCCTGTTTTTCCTGCTTTATTTTTCTTCATAGTGCTTAATACCTGACATATTGTGTGTCAGCCTGATTACTTATGGTCTGTCTTCCTCAGCTAGAATAAAAACCAAACCCGTTGGTATTGAGTTGATTCCAACTCATAGCGACCCTGTGGGACGGAGTAGGACTGCCCCATAGGGTTTCCAAGGATTGGCTGGTAGATTCAAACTGATGACTTTTTGGTTAGCAGCCGAGCTCTTAACCACTGCTCCATCAGGGCTCCCCAACTAGAGTAGAAGTGCCATAAAAGCAAGGACTGTGTTTTTGTTTACATCTGTATGTCCATCTTCTGAACATGTAGGCACTTAGTATACATCTGTGGAATAAATGAGTATAAAAACTCCCTTTTCCTAAGGCACTACCCTTCCTGGATTTGGATTCAAATGTGGATTTTGGTTTTTGTGGCACTTTAATAGTTTCTGTGAACTTTCATTTTCCCAGACCGTTTGGGAAATAATTATTACCTACTCTTCAAACATTCACATTTGCTTATTTGGTTCATGTGCAGAAGCTTATTAGTCAACGTGGACAGCATATATTTTGTGACTACTCGCTGTCTGTTGCACAGTGCAGTTACCACAAGGAAAAGCCCCTGCTGCCAAGCTAGCCATGGTGGTAGATGGGAGGGTTTTATGGTGGGTAGAAGAGAATGTGAACATGAAACGATTAGAGAATCTTTAAGTAGAATGATGTAATAGAGCTCAGAGACAGTGTTTAATGTGGCTCTTTTTCATTATCTCTATGGTGGCAAGAGAAACGATTTAACCAAACGTATTTGTCATGGAATGGGACAGTGTTTATGTGTATCACTAGTCTCATGGGAGAGCCCCAGTGCTTGTAAGCATTCAGCAGCCAAGAAGTCCTGTTGTTTAATCCTTTGTTTCTGAGACTTACTTGACCAGGGACTCCTCCCCACTTGTTAATGCCTGTAATATCTATGGAACCTACGTGGGGGCAAAGTCTTCATCTTTCTTTCCACCCACCCTCTCCCCTCCTCTTACCACCCCCCCCAACCCATGATTTAGGGACTGCCTAATACCTGATGTTACCCTAAGAACACTTTGATAACTGCCCCTGGGCAGACGGGAAAGCAGAGTGAAGGAGGGTCCTGTAAGCATTAGGCTTGAGGGGCCAGTGAACCCAGCAGTCCTTTACAGGACCTGAAACAGTGGTTGAGACTGCTGACTTTTCTTGATGGAAGAAACTAAAATGGAATTGTCGGCAGAAGTTTGAAAGAACTTAAGCTAATTTACAGTCCAAAATATAAATCTGAAAGGAAATTAAGTTCTAAACTTCTTAAAATAAGTATGACATCACTGCCATCCTTGAAGCTTCTGCACGTGGTAACTTTCATAGGCCTGCTCCTCCCCAGTGGTGACTTATGTATCAGGTGACAAGTGAACATTGTCCAAGGCAGAAGTGTTCTCATTAGAGAATGGGCAGTAGACTAACAGACTTTTTCTCCCCTTTAGTTGTAGGGACACAGCTTCCCAAGCATACACATTGTACAGACATTCATAGTCCACGTATGCATTGTTCACCATTTCCTAGCCACATAATTTTCTTTGGGCATTTGTGTTTTATAATTCCCTAGAGGAAATTTGCTGCTTTTCTTCAGACATGATGAATGGGCTGTTTCTCTGCCTGTTAAGTTCAATGTGATTACCGTAATCTACCAGAAGCTATAAATGTCAATACAGTATGCTTACCACCTGAGAGCAAGCAAGGAAAAGATAAGCCATTGGTGGGGTAAATCATTTTTTCAATCAAATTCTCTGGAATTAACATTAAAACGGGTGGAATTTTATCAGCATTTTATCATAAAATGTTTGCTGTTGTGCAGAACCTATGAAAGTTGGTATTATTTTTCCCTTAGGTGTGTATATCTGTATTGCTGAGGATTGGGATGTGAGGGGTCCAGATATAAAGTTTCAAGTTAAATTTCTTTGAAGTTTATTTCATACTATCATACCTTCTAATAGAAACTTATTTTACATTTGAGATCTTTGGTATAACAACAGTCCAGAACTTGGCCGTGAAGAAGGAAAACACGCCCTCTGGGGGAAAAAAAATTTTTTCCACTTGTGTTTCCTTCCCGAGAAAGACATAAGTCTACCTTCAGGCCTGAGGAGACCTTTGTGGTCTTTAAAAACATTAAATTAGCCAAATAAAAACATCTGGTTATATACACCAAGTTTTTTCTTAGTTTACAACACAGTTAAAGCAGCCAAAAGCTAAAACCTTAAAAAGTGACAGCAAGCTGTAGGACGTTGAATTAAAGGCTCTCAAATTTTAATGTGCATAAATAGTTAGAAATGAAGCTTTCCGTACCCACTCCCGGTGAATTTAATTTACTAGGGCTGAGGTGAGGCCTGGGAGTCTCAATTTTCCACAAGTTCCCTGGGGAATTCTCTAGTGGATGGTCTCTGGACTATACTTTGAAAAACACAGGTATAGATACAGTAAAATCTATAAATAAAAATAATCCGAGCCTCCTCAATTGACAGCACTGTCAGTTCACTCACAGTTCACTGCCCATAATTCATTCATCAGATATTTACTGAATGCCTGCTATATGCCACTTACTAGCTGAAACAAGGAATAAGTAGAGCCAGATATCATTCCCCTCAAGATGTTAAGTCTAAGAAGATATATAGGCAATCACAGTTTAAGAGTGCCGTCTTTGAATCCTCCATTCCTTTGTTAATTCATTCAGTGAACATTTATTGAGGATATATATAATAATCCATATATGTGTATATAAATATATGGAGCCCTCGTGGTACAATGGTTAAGAGCTCAGCTGCTAACCAAAATGTTGGCAGTTTGAATCCACCAGTCACTCCTTGGAAACCCTATGGGGCAGGTCTACTCTGTCCTGTAGGGTCTCTATGAGTCCAGATCGACTCGATAGCAACAGGTTTGGTTTGGGGGGTGTGTGTGTAATATATATGCCATACACTTTACTTAAATTGCATATTGTCTGTTTAAGAAGATAAAGTAGTGTAATACATTTTAGACTGGTTTTAATGGTTCAATGGAGAAACATTAGTTAATGATCTACTTTCTGTAACACTCCCTTCTTTAGTTTTTCAGATAATTGGAGTTTAGTATCTCTGATACTGGGTCAGATAATTGTAACTTAAAATGAGCACTTTCTAATCATTAAGCTCTTTCTTTGGACAGGGTTCAAAATGTATCTGAATTATATTAAATCCTTGTATATTGTAATAAGATACAGTCTTACATGTAATTTAAGAATGTAAAATATTTTATTTGGAATTCCATCTTATAATTAAGAATCAGAACCCTGTCACATTATCCATGTTTGTGATCAGTGGATGTAATCTGTATTGTTTTTGAGTTAACAGTGTGTTCAGTCAAGCTGTCCAGAACCAGCCCACACCTGCACAGCCAGGAGTGTACAACAATATGAGCATCACCGTGTCCATGGCAGGTGGAAACACAAATGTTCAGAACATGAACCCCATGATGGGCCAGATGCAGATGAGCTCTTTGCAGATGCAAGGAATGAACACCATTTGCCCTGAGCAGGTATGTGACACAGCTGGCGCACTCTTGCTTCACACGCACCACATCATACCATACCACAACAAGAGCATAGTTCATTATTTGAAGGAAACTTAAGTATGTTGACAGTTACTCTCTAAAAATGACCATGTTTATTTATTCTTTCCCATCATCTTTTGGTAATTACTGGCCCTTAAGATAAACAATTGAAATTAATTCATTGGCCTAGAATAAAATGTTACATATGATACATTGACTTAGAACTTAACTCCTTTTAATTCTTAACACATTTTCCTCATTTCTCCCTTTCAGCTCTGTGGGATATGCATATTAACTGGTTGGGGAGATACACCATAAACAAAGGATCAGTTTAATAATAGGACAAAACAACTGTGTAAGAGGTGGACCACCACAGAACCATACATATTTATGTCAGATGAGGGGTGTGTTCAGTTGAGTACTAAGGGTTGAAAGGGAAAAAGGCCTGGTCAGGGAAGGATTCTTGGAAAATTTACCTAAAGAGAGAGAAGAAAAAAGAGCATTCAAGATTAGTTATGATAGTGTGATCTAGGCAGGAATAGAGTTTGAAAAGCCTGATAGTTGTTAATAGGATGTTGTATATTATATTTACAGCAGAATATGTGGTAAGCTTTTTGAGGGTGTTGCTTGCCAACTAAGTGTTTGAAATTTATCCTGGAGCCTCCTGAAGATTTCAGGAGAGAGTGACAAAATTCAAAATGATATTTAAGAAGATCATTAGGGTAAGCTACCTGTAATTACTATTCTCAGAAAGTAGATTAGCAGTCACAAAGAAGACTTGTGACTAGGCTATTACCATGTCCAAAAAAACAAAAGCCATTGCCATCAGGTCAATTCCTACTCATAGCGACCCTATAGGACAGAGTTGAACTGCCCCATACGGTTTCTAAGGAGCGGCTGGTGGATTTGAACTACTGACCTTTTGGTTAGCAGCTGCTTCCTTAACTACTGTGCCACCAGGGCTTCATAACCATGTAGCCATAATTTATAGCAAGTCTTAAAATATATAAACACTGATTATCTTTTCTGTAGAATTTCTTTTTGATGTGAATTTAAAAAAATCTGTGTTCTCTAGGTATTATATGTTAAGCCTAAGGAGGTTAGCGGGGGGTGGGGGTGTGGAATAGTGGTCCATATTTTCTAGAAAAATAAAGTTTGTCCTTGTTGTTGAAAAGGACCAGACTTACTGGTCTAACACAGGCTGGAGAAACCCCGAGAATGTGGCCCCCAGACACCCTTTTAATCAGTACTGAGGTCACTCCTGAGGTTCACCCTTCAGCCGAAGATTAGACAGGTCCATAAAACAAACAATAATACACATAGCTCAACCATGTATACAAAAAAAACTGGGCACACCAGCCCAGGAGCAAGAATGAGAAGGCAGGAGGGGACAGGAAAGCTGGACAAATGGAAATGGGGATCCCAAGGTCGAGAAGGGGAGAGTGTTGACTTGTCAGGGGGTTGGCAACAAGTGTCACAAAATAATATGTGTATTGTTTCATGGGAAACTAATTTGCTCTGTAAACCTTCATCTAAAGTACAATTTAAAAAAAAAGATTATACTTGTTGTTATGCAGTTATTAGAATTGATTCACTATCTCTATTAGATTAAAACAAAATACTGAATTTAGGTAAAAGGATATTATATTTAAAGTGAGTTTCTTGTATAAGGAAGCCCTGGTGGCAGAGTGGTTAAGTGCTTGGTTGCAACCAAAAGGTCAGTGGTTCAAACCCACCAGCCACTCCAGAGGAGAAAGATGTGGCAGTCTGCTTCCATAAAGAGTTACAGCTTTGGAAACCCTGTGGGGCAGTTCTACTCTGTCCTATAGGGTCAGTTTAAGCCAGAATTGACTAGATGGCAACAGGTTTGGTTTGGTTTCTTGTATGGTTGGGTCTTGCTCTTTTATCCAGTCTGACAGTTTCTGCTTTTTAATTGGAATGCTTAATCCGTTTACATTTATTCTGATTATTGATATGGTTGGATTTAAATCTCCCATCTTGCTGTTTGTTTTCTGTTTGTCCCATCTTTTTCCTTTTTTTGGGTTAATTGAATATTTTTATTATTTTCATTTTATCTCCTTTGTTGGCTTATTTGCTATATATAACTCCGTTTTGTTATTTTAGTGGTCGCTTTAGAGTTTATGGCATACATCTTTAACTTACCATACTCCACCTTCAAGTGATACTGTTTCACCTTCTGTATAATAAGAACTTTTATTTATTTTGTTGTGGTGGTTGAGAATATACACAGCAAAACATACACCAATTCAACAGTTTCTACATGTACCATTTAGTGAAATTGATTACATTCTTCGAGTTGTGCAGCCATTCTCATCCTCCTTTTCTAAGTTATTCCTCCCCAATTAACATAAATTCACTACCCGCTAAGATTCCTGGCTAATTTTTTGAATTGCTGTTACCAGGCTGATCTCATATAGATAGTTCTCGAAAGAGCATAATGCTCAAGGCAGACATTTTTTACTAGTTAAGCTAAACTGTTGTTTGATTTTTAAGAAGACTTCAGGGGATGTTTTTGGTTTAAGGTTTAAAGATTATCTCACAGCAGTAGTTTCAGGGGTTCATCCACTGTTCGTGGCTTCAGGAAGTCTGGATTCCACAAGAATTTGAAATTCTGTTATGTATTTTCCCCTCTTTGATCAGGATTCTTCCATAGAATCTTTGATCAAAATTTTGAGTAATAATAGCCAGGCACCATGTAGTTTTTCTGGTCTCATGGCAAAGGAGGCAGTTGTTCATGGAGGCAATTAGCCATACATTCCATATCCTCCTCCTGTTCCTGGCTCTACTTCTTCGTCTATTACAGGCAAATAGAGACCAATTGTTGTGCCTTGGATGGCTGTTTGCAAGCTTTTAAGATCCCAGGCACTACGAAACAAACTAGGAGACAGAAGCATTAAACAGGTTATTAGGCCAGTTTAACTGGGATGTCCCATGAAACCATGACCCTAAACCTCCAAAACAAGGAACCAAAATTTTTTACAGGTGTACAACTTACTGGCAGCAATTATGGTAATCAGCTGTGCAACTCTGCCCTTAATCATTGAGATATTTCCATCACCGTTAACCTTCCTTTCCCCATCCCTCCCACCCCTGATAACCACTAAGAAACTTTGTTCTCTATCTATTTGCTTTTTCTTGTCTTTTTAAAGACTTGAGATCATACAGTATTTGTCCTTTTGTGGTTGACTTATTTCACTCCGCATGTCTTCCAGCTCCATCCATATTGTAGCATGTGTCAAGACTTCATTTTTCCTACTGACTGAGTAGTATTCCATTGTATGTATGTACCACATTTTGTTTATCCATTCATCCATTGATGGGCATTTAGGTTGTTTCCACCTTTTGGCTATTGTGAATAGTGCTGCAGTGAACATTGGTTTACAAGTCTGAGTTTCTGCTTTCAAGTCTTTGGAGTATATACCTAGGAGTGGAATTTCTGGGTCATGTGACTACCATTTTACATTCTCACCAGCAATGAGTAAGGGTTTCAATTTCTCCACATTCTTGCGAACATTTGTTATTTTCTGAGGTTTTTTGTTTTTTATCTTAGGCATCCTAGTGGGAGTGAATTGGTATCCCACTGTGGTTTTGATTTGCATCTGTCTGATGGCTAATGGCCCTGAGCATCTTTTCATGTGTTTGGTGGCCATTTGAATATCCTCTTTAGTGAAATGTCTATTCAGGTCCTTTGCTCATTTTATGATTGTGTTATTTGTCTTTTTGTTGTTAAATTGTTGAAGTTTTATATGTATTTTGGTTATTAGATTCTTGTCAGATATATGGTTTCCGAAGATATTCTCCCAATCAGTAGCTTGTCTTTTCACTTTTTTTGTGAAGTCTTTTGATGAACAAAAGTTTGTAATTTTTATGAGATCCGGTCCCGCTTTTATTTTGTATTTTGCTGTTTGTGCTTTTGTTATTATATTAGATAATTTGTTGTTAAAAGCAAGGCCTGACAGCATTGCCCCTGCTTTTTCTCCTAAGAATTACATTTAGTTTCCTTAATCCATTTTGAATTTGGTTTTGTGTATGGTGTGAAGCATGTATCCTGTTTCATTTTTCTGCATGTGGAAATCCAGTTTTCCCAGCACCATTTATTGAAGAGACTCTTCCTTCCCCATCAAATGGACTTAGCATCCTTGTCACAAATCAGTTGACCATAGATGTGTGGGTTTACTTCTGGACTTTCAGTTCTATTCCATTGGTCTGTGTGTCTGTTGTTACACCAGTACCAGGCTATTTTGATTACTGTAGCTGTATAGTATGTTTCAAAATCACAAAGTGTGAATCTTCCCACTTTCTTCTTCTCTTTCAACATTGCTTTAGCTATTCAGAAATTCTTGCCATTCCATATAAAGTTGAGGATTGGTTTTTCTATTTCTGTGAAGAAGGCTGTTGGAATTTTGATCAGGATTACATTAAATCCATGGATCACTTTAGGTAGTGTTGACATCTTATCAATATTAAGTCTTCCAGTCCATGAACGTGGAGTATCTTTCCATTTATTTAAGTCTTCTTTAATGTCTTTCAGCCGTGTTTTATGTTTTTCATTGTATAAGTCTTTCATGTCCCTGGTTAGATTTATTCCTAGGTATTTTATTCTCTTAAATGCTATTGTAAATGGATTTGTTTCCCTAATTTCCCTTTCCGATTTCTCATTGCTAGTATATAGAAACCTAAATGATTTTTATTTATTGGCTTTGTACGCTGAAACTTTGCTAAATTCCTCTATTAGCTCTACAAGTTTTCTTGAGGACTCTTGGGATTTTCTATATATGGGATCACGTCATCTGCAAATAGAGATAATTTTACTTCCTCTTTTCCAATCTGGTACCTTTTATTTCTTATTTCTAAGACTTCTAATACAATGTTGAATAGAAGTGATGAGAGCAGGCACCCTTGTCTTGTTCCAGATATCAAGGGGAAAGCTCTCAGCCTTTCTCCATTAAGTATAATGTTGGCTTTTGACTTTTCATATATGCCCTGAATCATACTGAAGAATTTCCCCTTCTATTCCAATCTTCTTTAGAAAAGAAGAGGTGTTGGATTTTGTCAAGTGCTTTTTCTGCATCCATAGAAATGATCATATGGTTCTTTTCCTTTGTTCTATTGATATGGTGTGTTATGTTGATTGAATTCTAATGTTGAACCATCTCTGCATTCCTGGAATAAATCCCACTTGGTCATAGTGTATACTCTTAAAGAGTCATAATCTTCATGATTAATTAACCCTTTTATCACTATATAATGTCCATCTTTATCTTTTCTAACAGTTTGTCTGAAAGTCTACTTTGTCTGATATCAAGATTGCCACCCCAGCTCTCTTTTGGTTATTATTTGCATGGAATATTTTTTTCCATCCTTTCACCTGCAGCCTATTTGTGTCCTTGGGTTTAAGGTCTGTCTGTCTCTTATAAATGGCATATAATTGAATCATGTTTTTTTTATCCGTTCTGCCACTCTCTGCCTTTTGATTGGAGCATTTAGTCCATTTACATTCACTGTAATTACTGATAAGAAGTGACTTACTTATGCCATTTTGTTATTTGTTTTTTGTGTGTCTTAAGCCTTCTTTGTCTTTGTTCTTTACTACTGCTTGCTTTTATGTTTCGTTGGTTTATTGTAGTGATCCTTCTTTGTTTCTTTCTCCTTTCATTTAGTGTATGTTTTTTATATATTTTCTTAATGACTACCATGAATATTACATTTAACAGCTTGTATTTATAACATTCTAGGGTAAGTTGGTACCAACTTAACTTCATTAACATATAAGAAATTCTATATCTTTACCATTCCTCTCCACCCTCCCTTTTGTTGTTGTTATCAATAATTACGTCTTCATATCCTGTGCCCTGTAACATAATTTTATCCTTGCTTTTTATATATTTGTTATTAAAATCATGAAGGACAAAACATTTAGAATTATCAAGCATGAATACTTTATTACTACACTTTATACTTGTCCATGCATTTACCTTTGTTAAGGATCTTTCTTTTTATGTGTAGCTTTGAATTACTTTCTGGTGTCTTTTCCCTTCCATCTACAGAACTCCCATTAGTATTTTTTGTAGGGCCAGTCTAGAGGATATGAGCTCTCTCAGCTTTTGTTTGTCTGGGAATGTTTTAATTTTACCCTCATTCTTTAAGGATAGTTTTGCTGGGTATAGTATTCTTGGTTGACAGGTTTTTGTTTTTCTTTCAGTACTTTAAATATATCATTCCATTGCATTCTGGCTGCTAAGGTCTCTGAGGAAAAACTGACATTTAATCTCATTGGGGATCCTTTGTATGTGACTGTTTGCTTCTCTCTCACTGCTTTCAGGATTCTCTCTTTATCTTTAATTTTTGAGAGCCTAACTGTGATGTGTCTTGGTGTAGATCTCTTTGGGTTTATCCTACTTAGAGTTCTTTGAGCTTCTGGGATTTGTAGATTCATGTCCTTCATTATATTGGAGAAGTTTTCTGTCATTGTTTCTTCAAGTACTCCTTCTGTCCCTTTCTCTCTCTCATCTCCTTCTGGAATTCCCGTGCTGCATATATTAGGTCTCTTGTTATTGTCCCATAATTCTATTAAACTGTGCTCAGCCTTCTTGAGCCCCCGTTCTTGTTGCTCTTTAGCATCTGATTTTAACTCTCTTATCCTCTAATTCACTGATTCTTTCTTCTGCGTAATTAAGTCTATTGGTAAATCCTTCTATTGTGTTTCTCATTTCAGTTATTGTCTCTTTCAGTTGCAATATCTTTTTTTTAGATCCTCATTTGTTCTTGCATTGTTTTCCTTATTTCTTTCAGCTCTTTGTCTACATTTTCCTTTAGTTCTTTAATTATGTCTGATGTTGTATTACATTCTTTCCTTTTTTTCATTATTTGGTTATCCCTGTATGCACTTTTACTCTCTTTGTCATGTTCATTTGGATGGGCCATTGTTTCTCTGTTCTTTGTGTGTCTTGTAATTTTTCGTTGCCAGTTTTTTGGCATTAGAATTTTTGAGGGTGTTAATGTTCTCAGTTTTCTCCAGTATTTAGTGTTTTGGTCTACAGTACTTTCTTCAAGAAACTCTTATGTGGGCAAAGCCTTCAGCCTTTGCTTACCATTTCCTCTCCCTCTCTGTGATAGCTCCTTCTCCTTCCCTGGTTTAATTAGGATTTGAAAGTTCCAGATCTTGATTTTCAGCTTTCAGTCTCCCAAACACACCAGGGAACA
Organism: Trichechus manatus latirostris; assembly: GCF_000243295.1. NCBI lineage: Eukaryota > Metazoa > Chordata > Mammalia > Sirenia > Trichechidae > Trichechus > Trichechus manatus. The sequence goes on from NW_004443988.1 coordinate 4,212,741, forward strand.
CACTGTGGTCAGTCTGTCCACCAGCGAGCACCTCCACTCAGGTGAGATACCGTGTGCTAATCAGTCTGTCCAACCAGGGCAGCCCCCTGTCTCTGGTTATTACTCCCTTCCCTTCTCTTTTTCTCCCATCACGGTTTTAGTCAGAAAACTCACACCCAGTGAGCTCCCTTTGGGGCTGGGTGTTGCCCTCCAGTTTTGCCAAGGCTTCCCTCCGTGCTCTGTGGGTACTACTTATAGCTGAGCTGGCATTCAGGGGAAACACAGGCACACTTTCTTCCATTTCAGGAGGAGGAGAGACTGGCACTCCCCAGAAGGGCCTCTGAGAGATCTGTCTTGTTGGTTTCAGAGCCCCAGTGGCCCTGTAGTGGTTGAGCAATCAGTCACCACTTAGGTAATCCACCTCCTGACTCCACTATAGGAAACCTTCTGTAGGAGTTTGTATCAGTCCAGCAGCTGTCAGTTGCCAGTTGGGGAAGGGGTAGTCACACTCCAAACGAACCCCCAGGGAGGTCTGTCTGATTGCTTTCGGAGCCCACACTGTAGTATGTTGTCTGTGGTTGTAGCCTCCGCTCAGGATGCCTACTCCTAGCACACAGCAGCCTCAGTCAACACCCCTCAGTGCCCCAAACTGATTCCTAGGGAGGTCTGTCCTATTGGTTTTAGAGGCCTGAGTTATGAAGTGCACAGGGGAGCAGGTAAAGTGCTGGCTATAGGAGCAGACACCACTGTGGGGGCCTTTTGTAGCAGTTTGCAACAGCCTGGCAACCAACAGTTAACAGGTGGAGGAGGGTGTGTCACACTATGGTCAGATCCACATGGAAAGGTATGCCTTACTGCTACCAGAGTCCCCCCGATAGATTGTTGCTGTGAGTGCAGCCTCTACTGAAGTCTCCCATTTCCTAACACACAACAGCCTTAGTCAGAAGTCCTCAGCATCAACCAGAAGTAGGGGCAGAATAACCCTAACTGACCCCCAGGGAGGATTGTTGGTTTCAGAGGCCAGATTTATGGGGTATGCAGGGAGGCAGGTAGAGTGCTGACTATGATAGCAGACTCCACTACAGGAGCCTTCTTTAGAAATTCACAGCAGGCTTGCAGGTGACAGTGTCTGGGTGGGGAAGGGGTTGTCATGCTCCAAATGGACCTCCAGGAGGTCTGCTTTGTTGCTGTCAGAGCCCTCCCTGTAGTATGTTGGCTGTGGGTGTAGCCTCCACTAAGGATGCCTGCTTCCTAGTACACAGCAGCCTCAATCAACAGTCCTCAGCACTGACTGAAAGTGGGAGCAGACAGACCTGAACTGACTCCCCAGGAGGTCTGTCCTGTTGGTTTCAGAGGCCTGAGCTATGGGGTGCACAGGGAAGCAGGTATTTACTATGGGAGCAGACTCCACTGCACTGGCCTTCTGTAGCAATTTGTAGTAGGCTTGCAGCCAATAATGTCTGGGTGGGGGAGGTGCTGGTACATTTCAAATGGACCCCTGAGGAGGTCTGGCTTGTTGATTTAGAGCAGAAGCTTGGTGTCCTGTCTCTTTGTACAGGCAAAGGCTGTGATGGTTAGGTGAGCAGGCTGAGGAGAGGGTCAGGAATGGTGGGAGAAGCGATTTCCCTACCATGCGTGACTTGTTGATTTGTTGATTCTTGCCTGTCTGCAATTTCTCGCTGCTTCCTCTGTGCCCTAATTCAGAGTCCCTCAAATCTGAGCACCATTTCCTTGTTGTGTTTCTTATGTTTGTAGAGGAGAGTCGGAACAGTGGTCTGTTTATGCTGCCATCTTCCCAGAATCCTCAGCTGAATTTTTTTTTAAAGATTTAAATAATAAGAAAAGAAGTCTTATGTATTTGCCCGTGTGTTTACCATTTCCATTGTTCTTCATTCTTTTGTGTAGATACAGGTTTCCATCTGGTATCATTTCCTTCTGCCTGAAGGTCTTATAGTGCAGTTCTGCTGGTGATGAATTCATTCAGCTTTTGTATGTCTGAAAAAGTCTGTGTTTTGCCCTCATCTTTGAAAGTTCTTTTCCCTAAATTCTAGGTACTTTACTGCAGTATTTCTGATGAAATATCTGCTGTCATTTTATCTTTTTTCCTTTGTACATGATTGTTTTTATTTCTCCTTCCAGCTGTTTTTATGATTTTTCTCTTTATTCTGTTTTTAAGCAATTTGATTATGATATGCCTTGGTGTCATTTTATTCATGTTTCTTGTGCCCAGGGTTCATTGAGTTTCATCAAATTTGGGAAAAATTGGCCATTATTTCTTCAAATATTCTTTCTGTCACCATCTGCCTCCTCTTCTTCAAGAACTTGAATTACACTATAGTAACCACTTGAAGTTGTCCCACAGCTCAGTGGGTCTCTGGATTTTTGCTTTTTGTTTTTGTTTTTCAGTCATTTTGTCTCTGTGTGTTTCATTTTGGATAGTTTCTGTAGCTGTATCTTCAGATTCATTAAACTTTGTATGCAGTGTCTAATCTGCTGTTAATTTTGTCCAGTGTATTTTTCATCTCAGACACTGTAGTTCATCTGTAGAGGTTCAGCTTGGATCTTTTTTATAGCTTCCATATCTCTAACATGTTCAGTCTTTCCTCTAGCTTCCTGAACATATAGAATGAGCTTGTTGTAATAGCTTTTTTAATATCTTTACTTATCAATTCTCTCATCTACATCATTTTGGGGTTGGTTTGGATTGATTGATTTTTCATTATGTTATATTTTTCTCATTATTTGCATACCTGGTAATTTTTTACTGGGTGCCAGAAATGTGGATTTTACCTTGTTTGTATTCCTATAAATATTCTTGAACTTAGTACTGGGAAATGGTTAAGTTACTTAGAAGCCATTTGATCCTTTTAGCTCTTGCTTTTAAGCTTTGTTTGGCAAGACCAGAAGAGCATTTAGTCTAGAGTTAATTTTGCCCCACAGCTGAGGGAAAACCTTTCTAGTATGCTACTCAATGCTACGTGAATCATAAGTTCTTTTGAGTTCAGTCACTCTGTCTGGTGGGATCAAGGCCTATTCCCAGCCCTGTGTGATCTTTGGAAATTATTCCATGTCATCTTTTTCAAGTGATTATTTCCCTTGCTTAGGGTAGTTTCCTAATATGCTTAAGCTGATCAGCACTGAGCTGAGAACTTTAGGGGGCCCTCTGCAGATCTCCAGAACTTTCTCTCTGTGCAGCTCTCTCTCCTTTTATAGTCTACCCTGTGAATTCCAGTTGCCTTGGAAATGTAGACTTCCAGCTGCATCCTCTCAACTCTGGGAGCCTGCCATGCTCTGCCTGGGTTCCCTGTCCCTGCACTGAAGCCTGGAAATTCTCTCTAGGCAGTAGGCTAGTGAGTTGTAGAACTCACCTCATTTGTTTCCCATCTCTGAGGGACTACTGTCCTTCATTGCCTTTTATCCACTGTCTTGAGTGCCTTTGTTTCACATAATTTGTTGGTTTTTTTAGTTGTTTCAGGTTGAAGGATAAATTTCATCCCTATTACTGAATCTTGACTGGAAGTAGAAGTCTATTACTAACCTTTTTTTTCCTTTTGCTACTTAACTTTTTATTGAAGTACCATATATAAATATATACATAGAAAAGTGTACAAATCAATGAATTTTCATAAACTGAGCATACCCATGTAACTACCACCCAGAACAAGAAACCAGAGGTCCTCCTTATGCTCTCTTACAGTCACTGCCACCCCCACAAGGGAAGCCACTCTCCTGACTTCTAAAACACGGTAGACTGCTAGGCTTTTAATTTCCGCTGTCCTCCTGTTACTTTCCTGTCAACGAAAGTGTTTTTCCTTGAATATTTTGGTCTTCAAGTTAAACAACTAGCTTGTAATTTGGTCTTATATTATCTTTAATAGATGAATGATCCAGCACTAAGACACACAGGCCTCTACTGCAACCAGCTCTCATCCACTGACCTTCTCAAAACAGAAACAGATGGAACCCAGGTCAGTAAGAAAATTCTAAGCCCAGAACTGTCAAATGCACCCTAGATACACAGGAGACTTTCTGTAGTATCTGACCTTGAGAGTCAGACCTGGGTGTGAGTTCTGGCTCTACCCTTCAGAGTTGTGTCATTATGGGCCTGTTACCGAACTTGCCTGAGCTGCTGTGTAACCAACAGAACTAACAAGGTGCTGGCCTGTGGGATTGTTGAGAGGGTTAGATAAGACAGGCCTTCAGAAGGTTCAACCTAGCGCTTAGACAGGGTAAAGGGGTGGCAAATGGTGGCCACTAATTGTCATTTTGTAAGAGAGTAAGTTCAGACGGAAGAGTGTCTGCTGTGTACTCTGCCTCCTGATAGATGTTTGTCCCAAAACTGTACAAATAGCAAGAGTGGCCACTTTCCTTATATTAAATTAACCTAATGTAGAAATTTTGGAGGTTTTAATTCACGTTAGTAATTTACTCTCTAGCCTCCTAATATACATATATATTTTTTTAACATAGGCATTATGCTAATGATGAGAAATAAAAAAAATATGTTCCTTGCCCTTTAGGTGAACTGTGGAGAGAAGCGAGGAAAGGAAGTATCAGTTGTGAAATGCTGATGATTTGCCAGGCACTGTGCTAGGCACTATATGGTTTAATCTCATTTGAGCCTCACTATAACCCTATGAGGGAGGTTGTATTCCTTTTTTTCACAGATGAAGAAACTGAACCTGAGGAGGTTTAACTGTATGCACATTTCACAAAACTAGAAAGTGACAGAGCTTAGGTTCAAACCCAGGTCTTTCTAACACCAAAGCCCATGCTCTTTCTGCCATACCACATAAGGCCTATTGAAAGATAAAACACATAGACATGTGCACATAAATTGTCACATGGCCAAAGTAGGCAAAGTCAAATTTATGTTCCAAGTAAGAAGGGACGTATGCATTCAAGGAGGGGAGAAATTGCCAAGATGATCAGAAGAGCATTACACAAGAGATAGAACTGAGCTGGGCCTTGAAGGACAGTTACAAAGGCAAAGTGAAGAACAGTATTGTGGTTGTTGGAGGCTGGTGCAGGGGGTGAATTTGGAAGTATAGGTGATTGGAAGTAGAGGGCAAGAGACAGGGAAATAGTAATGTCCTAGCATAGTCCTGAGAAACTAAATCCACTGAAGTTTAAAGGGTTTGTAATAAGAACGTATAGGAATTAGAGTTGGTAAGGTAGATTGGAGGCAGATTTCCAAGAGCCTTGATGCTAAACTAAGGGATTTGGATTCGGTTCTACAGGTGAAGAGTCATCACTGAGCAATGATAAAGTGCTGGTTTAGGCTTCATCTTGGGGAGGAAGGGAGGAACACTGGGCAGCCAGCTCAGGAAGAGAAAGATCAGTTAGGAGGCGATGTCCACAGTGTGAGCATTAGGTAATGGGATCTGAGTCCCAGGAGGGGAAGAGAGGGATTTTTGTCATGGCAGTGTTGTGTCTGATGAATTAGATCTCTAGTAATATTACCATTGTTTCTCTCCTCATTATCACACCTGCGGACACATATCCTTGGCAGCTTGACAAGTTAGTTAAAGTAAAACAACCAAGTTTTAAAGTCCCTGAACCTTGGGGGCAGTATTTGAATTGAAGTAAAAACTATGCTGGAGAATCTTAAGAGGTTGGTCCTCAGCCCTCACACCATTCTTCTCACCTGGCACATCACAAACTCCTTTTGTGTCACATTCTGCTTATCTGTAAAGATGTGGCAATGTAAGAAGTCTCTTGAGATCTGGTCTAAGTCACAGCATGTCTCCTTTCTCAGAAATGGTTCAAAATGGTCGAAATATGTACTTTGTAGGGTTGGGTTTGATCTTTTCAATTCTTTTTATTTAAAAAATAGAATACCTTAAAAAATCATTCTTTTTAAAGAAGCAGAATTTTCTCCAGTTTGTTTTACCATGCCTTTATCAAGACTCTTTTTAAGTATTTGGGGACACCTTGTGCTCTGCTTAGATTTTTATATGTTGAAATATGTAAGCATATGAAATTTTATAGGTTGTTCTTTTTAAAAAAAAATCTGTTAGTGCCTAAAAGCACTATAGTTTGTGCTCATGTTAAGTGTCAGTGGCAGAATCTTCTTTTTGAAATCACTGTTTGCTTCATTGTTTGTGTGTGTGCCAAGCAGAAGCTGAGGCATGAGTTAGACAGAAATATAGAAACAGATATACAGAAAAGGAGGAGAAAAAGAACAGAGAGAGAAGGACTGGCAGGTGCTTGGGAGTTACCTGTATTTGGAGGACTGGGGTGGAGAGGAGGCAAGACAGAAGAGGGCACAGGAAAGACGCAGAGACTAGAGAGCTGGTAGGGGGGATTGTTGACATGGGGAGAAAGGAAGGCCCGGGGTAAAGCTCTAGAAGGAAAGAGTAGGAATGAGGAGTTACAGAGCACAAAGTTGAGGGCAGGGCACAGAGGCAGCTAGAGAATAGACTTAGACAGGAGAGTTGGTGTATTTTAGTTGCACTAGAAAGACCCCAAAAGAAGAGGAAAACAAATGGGAGCATATGGGGCAAGGAGCAAAGTTTGGGGAACTGGAGAAAGCGGAGGATGAGGAGGGAAACAAATGGAAATATTACTAGAGATCTAATTCATCAGACACTAAAAAAGAGCTCAATTTAGGAGATATTTGCTTGATCTGAGAGGGAATAGAGTGGAGGAGATGTAAAGAGATTGCAAGGAGAGGAGACGGGGCTTAGACTGATGTAGAAATTTGATGGTGGAAACATTTGGCATTTGGTCAATGACGGTTAGTGGAAACAATTTTATTAGACTGGGATAGAAAAGTTTTTGGAATAGCTGAGTGTAATTGGCATGGATTAATGATAAACGACCAAAAAAATTTATCACTAATCTAAAATACCTCATGGGTCTGTTAAAGATGAGGCACAAATTGACCAAAAGGTTAAGACACTTACGTAGAAATCCAAACGAAGGCATCTCCATACCTGGTCTGGAACATTCACAAGAGCGGTACTGGCTTTAATCAGCCCTACAAACGGCCTTTTAATAAAACTGGTTGGTAAAACATTAACTTCTGGCTTTGTTTTTTCGGTAGAAAATGCTAGAACTAGCAGATTTAGACATTTTTAAGGAACATGGGTATTATTACTAAAAATAGTTAAAGGGAAAATTCACACTGTTCTCAGCTAGTAGATTTATTGTTATTTTAGATCATGTGTTTAAATGGATTGTCTATCAGGAAAAAAGATGTCAGATATAAAATCGTTCTATAGATATTTTGCTGTAATTCTAAAGCCAGTATGTAAAGGAGCTATGTAATAATATATTTAGATAACACACAAATCTTCTGGACATTGACCTTAGTAATGCTGTTGTCCTATTATTGAGTTGTGGTGGTTTTTGCTAATACTGGGTTAAAGCCCTTAATTTTTCAGTGACAGCGTAAAGATTTTTTATTCTACTAAAGTCATCCATAGACTGCTTTTAAGCCAGTTTTCCAAACAATATACATGTTTTTAAACCCACCACTGGATACCCAGTCTCTGAAACTGGGCTTTTCCCAATCTTGGCAATATTAGCAATGATGTTCACTTTCAGTATTGATGGCAACCCTGTAGGAGGCTTGACCATTCCAATTTTTATTTTATTTTTAAAGTGTGAACTTTCCAGAACCCTGAGCAAAATGAGTGCAGCGATTTTCTTTTTGTAGGACAAGAAGACAGAAGAGTTCTTCTCTGTGGTGACTACAGACTAGAGGAATGCTCTAGTGAGTTTCCACTTCAAGTAGTACCCACTCATAAGCCGGGGGGGCAGACCCTTCTGTCTAAACACATCTTTTATTTGTGTTCCAGCAGGTGCAACAGGTTCAGGTGTTTGCTGACGTCCAGTGTACAGTGAATCTGGTAGGCGGGGACCCTTACCTGAACCAGCCTGGTCCGCTGGGAACTCAAAAACCCACATCAGGACCACAGACCCCCCAGGCCCAGCAGAAGAGCCTCCTTCAGCAGCTACTGACTGAATAACCACTTTTAAAGGAATGTGAAATTTAAATAATAGACATACAGAGATATACAAATATATTATATATTTTTCTGAGATTTTTGATATCTCAATCTGCAGCCATTCTTCGGGTCGTAGCATTTGGAGCAAAAAATAAAAATTAAAAAAAAAGAGTTCACTTTTGTTGGGAGATTGAGAGATGTTTTTGTTTGCTTCTTTGTAAAGGCCTTGGATATTGAAGAAAATAACAAGGCAGAACAGTTGGACAATCTATATCTTGAGCCAAAATTGCATTATTCTTATTTTTATAATCAGTCATTGGCTTCTTATCTGAATGAAGGCCTTTGGAGGAGAACCAAAATGACAAGTTCCAAGGCGAAGATGAAGCTCCACCTCCGTTGGCTCAGCCCCGACCCTGCTGAGGAAGAAGGGCCTGGTGGGGCTTTGCCTGTGCCCTCCATTCGCCAAAGGCTATCATGTTTCTCTAAGTCAACAGCCCTCCCCTATCCCTACCCCAGGCAGCTTGTGTGTACAATCAGCTTCTTCTAGCAACTTTATATCTGTTGGCTTCAAGAGAATATTTTGCCTCCACATACGTACCCCTTCTCCTTTTTTTAAGATGGATTTAAACCACAATGTCTCCAAGAAAGAGGAAGAAATGAGTATATTCACAGAGGAATCCAAAAAATACAGTTTGGGGGAAATGCAATAATTTTTTGATGAGATGGGTGAAGGACAAGAAGCGAGTTCTGTCAGTTATTGTAGATACAATGTTCTGATTAAATCTGGAAAAAAAGGCAGCCTGTTTTCTGCTTTTATTGTATTAACAGCTAAGGTAGCTAAAGTTATTTAAAATAAAATTAAATTTATGACCCAAGTAGCTTATTTTTCCCTTTAAATCTCACTGTAAATATATTTGATTTCTTGTAGAAATTGATTTCCTTCTGTTTAATTTTATGCTTTTATTATCATACTCTTGATTTTTCTAAATTTGTGTGTGAAATATAACATTGATTGAATTGCAGTTACTTTTGGCTAATAATATTTCATTATTTTAATAACTGTGATGCCAAGTATGGGTTTACTTTGGGGTTTAAATCCAAATGCCACTGCCAGAAAGAGCTGTCGCAGATGAGCTAGAGCATACTGCCCTAGAGTGTCCCTGGGACCAGCTAATTTGAAAGCAGTGCAAGGAATTGTCACCAGAAGTGCACAGGCTACTTGTACAGAGAGAAAATAGTGCTCAAAGGAAATCTTCGTTTTTTAGATTGACTTTGGGAGTTTGAGTTTTCATCAGTGCAAGTATCAGTTTCTCCGTCCTGCTCTGAGGCTATTTGGCACCATATTTCCCTTTGTGCCTTGTCACTCTGCCACGTCCTGTCTCATCCTGACCTCTGAGTCAAGGACCCAGTGAACTGACTCTCTAGTTCTAGAAGTTACACTGCAAGGCCAGGAAAGCTTGAGAAAGGCATTGTGGAAGAAGCAAAGGTAGCACCCCATCACTCACCTTAAACTGCACCCCTGGGCCCGTGAATGATGATGACATCTGACATTCTGCACCAGCTACTTCTGCTTCCATGGCAGAGAAAAGGCCATAAGAACTAACCATGGAAGAGGAGCATGGACTCAGACTTCAAGGAAGAAGCCATTTTCCCAGGTCCTCCTTTTCTGCATCTCACTATCCTTAGTTACAGATAACTCCATTGAACAGCATCTATTCAGAAACTAAACTGAATAAAAAGATTTGGTGGAAGGGCTCAAATGGGTAGCGACTATGAAACAAATAGGACACTCAGTTAAAAACATTATCTCTTTTAGTTTTTCAGAAAATGCATCCCTGGTTTCATTCACTTCCAGCTTGACTGCCCAGCCATATTACTCTAGTCCCTACCAGACTGCTATAGCAGGTCATTTCCATTTTGTTTGTGATATTTAGATGTGCAAACTTCAGGAAGTTCACCTTTAACTTCAGCATTCCAGATGAAGTTTCCTGACTCAGTGCTTTTGCAAAAGGAACTAGAAAAAAAAGTGGTAAGGAAAATTGGAGATGCTAACATCCTTCCCCATCCCAACTGCACCTTAAAGTATGCATGTCACCTTCCAAGTTTTATAATTGCACTGTTTGTTTTATGTATGTACAGATTAAAATTATTGCTACATTTGAGGAAAATAAAATTGCTTGCTTCTATGTAATTCCTGTCATTCCACAGGAAATTCACTTTTCCACCTACTGAATAGAATTTATCTAACAACCTGCAGGTTGCCTCTTCATTTACAGGGAAGAAATGAAACTCAAAATCCTACAGGAATTGCTGAAGCCAAAGATTCTCAAAATCACTGTAATATGAACCAGCCCAGTGAAACTGGAGAACATCAAAGTGAAGTTGTGTTAGTGGGCCTTGAGGAAATTCTAGCTTTGGCCATTTGCCTAATGATTAAACACCTTGACCCTGCTGTTTCTTGATCCAAGAGATCTGGTGCAAGCAGCGCTTCACGGGCAACCTAAGTTCTTAGACAATCCTAGAGCCACAAGATACCATATCTCCCTCAATTACTGGTTTTTATATATTAACACTTATCAATACAGATTTCAGTCTAACTTGAAGAGGCTCCTTCAGTGTGACAATGCGGTTTATAAAAATTAGGCCCTATCTCTTGTTAGTGTGTTTTAAGGCAGCCTAAATTCACCAACACTTGAGTAAATAGGGCCAGGATAAAATGGGTAAGCAAATGTGATTGTAGAGAACAGAAAAAAAAAAAAAGTTGCCATCAAGTCCATCCCAACTCATGGCAATCCCATGTGTGTCAGAGTAGAACTGTGTTCCGTAGGGTTTTCAGTGACTGATTTTTCAGGAATAGATCAGGGTTTCTTCAGAGGACCCTCTGGGTGGACTTGAATCTCCATCCTTTCAGTTAACAGCAACCGAGCACTTCATCATTTGCACTCTCAAGGACTCAAGAGGGCAGGGGAGGGTGTATTTCCCTCATACATTCCTATACATAAATACAGATTTGGTAGCTGTCATCTGAAATCATAGAGAAACAAAACCTTTTTCCCCGCAGTTGAAATAAAGTAAAAATGATACTTTCGGTTGGGAATTTATCCTCAGGTAGGAGTGGGCCATTAGGAAAACATAGTAACAGTTGAGGAAAAAGTGAGATTGGAATAGAGAAACTTCATTTTCTTTATGGTTTAGCCTAAGATAGGTTCAGTATCTAAAGAAGATCTTAGAACCTGTCTCCTAGACCCTGACAAAGAGAAAGGACAGTTGTCTGCTTAGAAAGGAAGTTGTGCTGATTTCCTTGTCTACGTTAGCGGCTCTTCCCAGAAGAGCCACTCCACCTGAATAAAGTGAATAATTCAGAGCAAGCTTGGTCCTTGGCCATTCCTGTACTTCTGAAGAAGATCATGATGATTTAATTAAGCCCATCAATTCTTTTTATTGGAGAGAACTGTCAAAAGCAGCATTCCTTCATTCAGCACCCTTTCTGCCAAGGCTAAATTAGTTTTCTTTATATATTTTATTTTCATTGCCATCAGAGCTCTTAACAGGATTAAAAAATATAAAACTCTGGCCTCATTTATTCATTCAATACATTTTATTGTCTTTATCCAAGGCACTAGGGATACGGAAGGATCCAGACAGGCATGGACCCCGCCTTCCTGGAGTTTATAGTCACATTGGGGGGCTTTCATAGTTACAATCACAATTGGATTAAGTGGTACAGGGGAGGGTTATAAGTTGCTTTGTGAGTGAGACATTGTCTGAAGAGTCAAAGGAAGTTTCCTTGAGAAAGAAATGACATTTGAAGTGAGTTTTACAGGAGGATGAGGAAGAAACCCAGCGAAGAGCAGAGGGAGGAGAGGTCTTCTGAGAGGCATGTGTGAAGGCCTGGAACCAGGAAAGAGCCCCAGAGAGCTGGGTTTTTAAACTGTTAACCAATTAAGTAATGAGCTCTCATAAACACATTATTAGGAGTATGTCAGCAGGTGAACTGAAAGTAGTTTAAATCAGCCTTTGGCTCCAGAAGGAACATAAACTAGGCTTTGGGATTTCATTTGGGAATTACGCTAGCCAATAGCTAAGTTCTCTTCTGTAGCTAGCCTTTTCCAACCAAAAGTACACGCTTCTATGCCTTCTACACAACAGTCTCTTGTAGCTGGTGACGATATTGAAAACATTCAGGGAAAAATAACCGTACTGCAACAATTTCCAAAGTGCTTTTAGGTACATCATCTCATTTAATCTTTGCAGTCCTTTGAGCGAGTAGTTGTAAAGAGAAAACAAGCTCTAAAAGGCTGACACAGACATTACTTTTTATCGGTGGAGTTGGAACTTAAAACCGAGTCTTCTCATTCCTTCTAGACTATGATTTAGGACTGATTTCAGATCTGCAGATTTTAATCTCATTGTGTAACCTTAGGCAATGCTTTCTTAGATGACATAATTAAAAAATAGGCTTTGCAAAGAGGTGAGAAGAGAGCTGTCCCCTTCTCTGCAGTCAGCCTACCCAAAGGAGGCCTCAGCTAAATGGGGGTGATCTTGGTCAGCAGGGTGTCCCATTACAGTTTTGGGAGAAATATTCTATCCCTGCATATCTAAACAGAGTGAAGAAGAGGTTTCATGAAATTATACTGTCATCCCCTTAGCTTAAAAGAATTTTTGAAAATGTGGATTCCTTGTTGTGGGACAAGTATAAAAATGGTGACAGGATCATTTTTGTGAGAGCAACTGTAGACACCTACAATTCCTCCTAGGAAATCTGGCTTCTTTAATCAGACCTTGGAACCACTCACTTTTCTCTGGCTCGTGATCCTTCTGCAGACAAAGAATCTCCTGTGCTGGAGCTTGGCTCTGGTTTAATCGTTTGTGCTTTGGTAGTCTGTGCAACCAGCAGAAGCAAGCAACGCCCACAGGTATCCACAGTAAAGCTAATACACTGTGTAGAGAAAAAGAAGAATTACAATGTTTTAAGGAATAAGTTTTATCTAGGTCCCCCCACTCAAATGTCCAGGGATTACAGAATAGAGCAAAAAACCCTAGGCTGGGGTTTTGATCTTCATTTAGTTATTGCATTTTTTATGAGCTGTTGCAGTGCAGACCCTGATAAGCACAGTGGGTGGGAAGTACAAAGATACTTGGCTGAAGCTGTTTTCTTCCTCATAATAGGGATTCTAAATCATTCAGTTAAGAATATTTTTCATTTCTACTCTGCCAGGCAATGGCTTGGCTAATGTCCACTCTTATAATTGCCTACATTTATACAGCACTTTGATAAACAGTCTCATTTGGTCTTCATAATCCAGTAAAGCAGAGTAAGACATAGCCCCATTGATGGTGAAACTGAAGCTCGGATTTTATGGTCAGGTGGCTAGGAAGTAGGCCCAGGAGTCAATCCTTGGTCTTTGGGATGAAATCCACTATTTTTTCCACTGCACAATACAACTATTAGAAAAGCACCATTAGACAATGATACATAATGACTATGGAGAGCTTCAGGAGTTTAAAATTGTTCTCTAGGACTCAAATTCCTTAGAAGCTTGCTAAGATTTCCATTCTGAAAGTAAAATTGGGCACTAATTTTGAATTTATTAAATTACTGATGTTTTTCATATTTTAAGTTTGTGTAAGGGGAATATTTCTGAAGCAGACCCCCGTACTCTCTATGAACAATTTCATTTTGTCCCTTAAACTCAGTACCACTTGGATGTATATGCATCTTAAATCCATTCCTCCAGCCAAGATCTCAAGATCTGAATTCCCAACTGGTGAACATTACCACATGGATTCCCCGTCAGCACCTCAAACTTAAGTCCTAAACCACATAACTTACTTCCCCACAAATAAGCTCTTGTGTCCTTTATCTGGATTAGTTGCATCATCATTCTGTTAGTGGTCATTTTCAACAACCCTCCCACTTATTTCAGCGAATTCCAAGAAGTTATCCTCTCCAGTGAATCTTGGCTATCTTCTCCTTTCTAGCTCTATTAATCAACAGCTTAATTCAGGACATCATTATCTTCATTTGGATGATTACGGTAACACCTCATGCCTATTACATTCACTTTTCACAATCAGAAAAATCTTTCTAAGCACAGTCTTCAGAATCTATTAGGTACTACTACTTGCTACTAGCTTAGTAGCATGATCTGAAGTCAACCTACCTTTTAAGCTTCATTACCCTGTACAACCCTCTCTAAACAAAATGATTCTGCCACATTAATCTGGTCTTTATTCTTGAATTTACTATGTTCACGGTACATTGCCATACTCAATTTCCTCCCTAACATAACTTGGAACTCTTGGAGATGTTTCACCAAAGAGTCTGGATTGTTAATGGAAATTACAAACATGTCCAAGAGTTCAAGTCAAGGTTATGATTTTATCTTGATGATTGTTCCTTTTTCCATGAAATATGAGTGAATGCAGGTCCTTTTCACTAGAAGTTATTGAAAGTCTTAGAATATAGGAACCTCTACATATTTGGAGAGTTTGCAGAACATTAAAGCAGTTATTATTAATACTTCATCAAATTCTCAAGCTTTATATTTGTATATAATATCCTGTGGAACCTTTTACACTTCTCAGAAATTACCTCCTCACTGAAAATCAGCTGATTGGGTTGACTGCAGTTTTAATTGAGAAAATAGAAAAGGCAGGTCAGGAGAGACAACCGCTTCTAGTTTTTCTCTCCAAATGAGCATGTACAATGCCCTACTATCTCTTCCACCTATAAATAATGATTCATGTTGAAATCAAATAAGAATAAAATGATTCTTTGTGAAATTTCTATTAGATTGGCCTTTAAAACCAGTGCCTCTGGAAGCTGAGTGACTTAACTCAGGAAGTGGATGGATGGGACAGGTCAATGAACAGGAAGACCTTCCTCTAACAAGAACAAGTGTCCTACCTGGAATTAATTTCCCTGTACCTGTAGAGCCAGTCCTGTTCAGTTCTGCTTTGTTTTAAATCTAAAGTAATTTATCATACACCTGTCTGAACTAAATTTTAGACTGCATATTTCCTGTTCATTTTACTTTTTACCATGCAAACTTTTACAAAATAAGCATTAATTTTTTTTAATTAGCTTTCCATTTTAACATTCTTCTGATGTTAGCAATTATATTTTAAATGATAATTACTTAGTAAGCTAGATTTTTAAAATTAAACCAAAATCAACTGGGAAAAAGGCTACACATAGAACACGCTATATTTAAAGTCTCATGCATCTCTAAGCTTAGGCTTTAAATTTTCAATCTACCTTTTCTTGAAAGCCTTTTTAAAGCTTTTTATTATGGAAATTTTCAAATATAAAAGTAAAAAGAATCGTGTAGTTAACCAGTTCTAGGTTTTTAAATCAGTCTTTGATATGTGGTTTTTATAACCCCAAATAAAGAGATGACAAGTCCCTTGATCAATTTCCAGCTCAAAATTAAGTTGTGATTAGTCTTTAGAATCTTTAGATTTAAGAATTTGTCTTTTAAAATATTGCACAATAGCTACTTTAAAGAATGAATATTTTTAATAGTAATAACAGGATATATATTTTCAGTCAACAGATATTGAGTGCCTACTATTTACCAGTACTATTCCAGGCACTGGGAATACATCAATGAAGAAAACAAAAATCCCTGCCCTCATGGAGCTTGCATTCTAATGAAGATTGATTGACAAATAAGCAAAAGATATGGTTTGTCAGATGGTGTTAAGTGCTGTGAAGAAAAATTAAGTACAGAAGAGGAATAGGAAGTACTAGAGGAGAGGAGTTACAATTTTAAACGGAAAGTCAGAACAGGCCTTCAGAGAAGATGACATTTGAGTGACAACCTAAAGGAGGTGAAAGAGTGAACTACGGCAATATGGAGAAAGCTCTATAAGCAGAGATGCAATTGTCTGAGGCTGGAGCAGAATGAGTGAGAGGGAGAATAGTAGGAGTAATAGAAGTCAGAGAAGTATTGGGAAACAGGTTGGTGTAGGAACTTGTAGACCTATGTAAGAACTTTATGAGAGAATAGTAGGAATAATAGAAGTCAAAGAAGTATTGGGAGCCAGGATGGTGTAGGGCCTTGTAGACCAATGTAAAAACCTTGGCTTACATAATAACCTCCTATGAGATGAGGAGCCATTGGAGCCTTTAAGGAGGAGAGTGGCATGATCCAACTTCGGTTTTGAAAGAATCGCTCTGGGTTTTGTGTTGAAAATAGTTGTAGAGAAGGCAAATGAAGAAGCAAGGAGACCTGTTAGGAGGTTAATACAGTGGTCCAGGCAAGTGGTGATGGCTTGGACCAGAATGGGAGCAATGGAAACTGTGAGAAGTGGTCAGATTCTGGATATATTTTGAAGGTAGAACCAGCAGTGTTTGCTGATATATCAGATGTGAAGTGGGAGAGAAGAATGACTCCAAAGTTTTTGGCCTGAGCAACTAGAAGGATGGAGTTGTGGAATTGCCATTAACAGAGACCAGGAAGACAGGGAAGCAGATTTTAATTCTTTTTTTTTTTTTTTATGGTAAGTTTGAGAGTCCTATTAGACATCTCAGTGGAAATGTCAAGTAGGCCATTGGATATATATGGGTCTGAGTTTTAAGACTGGTTGGGGCAGAAGATAATAAATTTCAAAGTCATCAGCATATACTTGGTTTTTAAAGCCATGAGACTGGGTGGGATTGCCATGGAAGACAGAGAAGAGAAGAGGTCCAATGACTGAGTTGGGGCAATCCAACATAAAGAAGATGAGGAAGAAATAGCAAAGCTAAGAAGCTGCATCCACTGAGGTAGGAGGAAAACCAAAAGATTGTGGTGCTCTGGAAACTAAGCCTCAAAAGTATTTCAAGGAGGAATGCCAAATGCTCTTAATGGGTGAAATAAGATGAGGACTGAGAAATGACCTCTAAATTTTGCCCAATGGAGTTTCCTGATGACAAGAGGAGTTCAGTGGAGGGGTGGTAAGAAAAGCCCTATAGAAATGGGTTCAAGAGAAAATGAGTGGAGAGGAATCAGAGACAGTGTGTAGAAGTGGGTCTTGCTATAAAGGAGTGCAAAGAAATGAGAACAGACTGTATCACTTCCAGAATAATCAATGACAGTAGAGTCTATAATAGAAGGTAGAAAAGAAGAAGAAAAAAAAAAGCAGAGAGACAGCAATTAGGAAAAAAATAGATATGGAAGAAATAAGCCTAATTAAATCAATAATCACAAAAATATAAAATGGATTATATTTATCAATTAAAACGAAGACTCTCAAATTGGTTAAAATAACAGCAAAATCCAATTATATGCTCTATACAAGAGACTCAGACAATATGATACCAAATTATTGTTAATAAAGAGAAAATATATACAGTACTAGGGAAATACTTAACAAAAGTAGCAATATTAATATAAGATAAAAGAAATTAGAATATTATTTAAAAAGACAAAGGAATATTCCATAATAACCTTGAAATATAGGAAGCAAAAATTGACAAGAGTTACAGGGAGAAATTAACAAATCCACAATCATAGTGCTGCTGAGTAGGTCAAAGAAGACTGAGACTTTATCATGAATTTGGTAACCTAGAAGTTATTGGTGACCTTGATAAGCATGATTTGTATAGACGTGGTGGAAACCAACCCTGACTGGAGTGGTTTCATGAGAGAATGGATGGTGAAGATGAGAGCTATAAAGAGGGGCAGAGTTGTATGGTAACTTGAGGAGATATGAACTCAAAAAATGGATATTTAAGATGGGAGATATTGTGGCATAGTTGTAGGCTGATGAAATGATCCAGTAGAAAGGGAAAACTGATGATGCAGGAAAGAAGGGGATAATTGCAACTGCCAAATCCTTGAGGAGTTGCATAAGTGAAGGGGTTAGCCTTAGGTGCACAGACACCTTATAAAGTGTAACATAAGCCAGATTCCAGGCATAGTACTAAGATATTATATGTATTATCTTCTTCAATTCTCATGTAATCATAAGAGAGGCACTATTACTATTCTTATTCTACAGAGGGATAAATTCAGGTTCAGAAAGATTAATTGTTCAAGAATATACGGTTAGTTGACTGGCAGAGACAGGATTTAAATCCAGGTGGTCCAATTTCTGTTCTTAACCACTATATTATACTGCCTCCAACTGGCAAAAAAGTAAAGATAATAATGTTTGAATAAATATAACAAGCTTAATCTAACATACCTTGCACTCAACGCACAGAGAAGATACAATCTTTTCAAGACACCTGAACCATTTACAAAAACAAGAGGAGAAGGAGGAAAGAAAACATTGTATTAGGTCACTAAGGAAGCCTCAATAAATTCCAAAGAACATATTGAACCTGTACTCTGACCACACTGCAATAAAATTAGAATTCAATGACAAAAGATATAGCTTTTAAAATCTTGCATGTTTGGAGAACAAAACTCCCATGTCAAAATAATCCATAGGTTGAGGAAATTAGAAAATATTTAGCACTAAGTGACAAAGGAAGCACCACATATCAAAACTTACGGGATACAGCTAAGGTATTACATAAAATGCAATTTATATATCCTTAAATGTATTTGTTGGGAAACAAGATAGGCTGAAAATAAATAAGCTGAATGAGAAACTAGGAAATACGGTATAAAGAAGGTAGAAAGCAGAAAATAAATACAAAAGCAGAGGAAAAAATTAGAGATTAGCAAATAAAAAGTAATTCATTGAGGAGGCGGGGCCAAGATGGCAGAGTAGTCAGAGGATTCCAGTGGACCCTCTTACAACGAAGACCCGAAAAAACATGCGATTCAATTATATATGGTAATCTGGGAGCCCTGAACATCAAGGGTAGAGTTGAGGAACAGGACTGAGTGGCAGGGGGAGGGAGAGACAGTTCAGAAGCAGTAAGGAGTTGCCAGACCTGAACCGGCGAGAGCCTGAGCCTTTCAGGCCTGATCAGCTCAGGGATGAGCGGTGAGGCAGGCAAGCAGCGGTGCTCGGGAGGCACGTTTTCTGCACTGGGAGAGTCCCAGCACCAGAGAATCCACACAGCCAGCCAGAACCAGTGAGATGCAGCCCTCATTGGCAAAAGATAAGTACTTATGTATGGCTTACTGCACGAATCAAAAACACCCCACATAGGGAAAAACCTCTCTCCCATTTGCCTCCCTGCTCCCTGCTCTGCACTGGGTCCCAGACTGGCTTCAGCAATTGCCAAGTCCCCTGGACCAAAAGTAGGATCCGTCACACCCGGAGCCATTCTCCCTGCCTTGGAGAGTGAACAAATTAACAAACGGGAAAAAATAAAATGCCAGCTCCCCTAAGCCAGGAACCCAGGGTAAGCACAGCTCCTTTGCCTATGCACCGGCATAAGGGATTCACAGACTTTGAGTGCCTTTCCCCCTGCATAGACTTGTGTGGGCCCATCTCAACAGCATAGGCCCTCAATACCACAGTACAAGAGGGTATATACCTGAAGTCTAACTTGAACTGTTTCAGCTGTGAAGTGGCAGGTTCTTAACATTTGACACTGCTCTGCCCGTTAAACGAGGTCTTCACCTACCCACATCAGGGGCCTGAGGACTGGTGGCTCCACCCACGCCACCTAGCCACCTGCAATAGGGGCCCATGAATAAGAGGTGCCCCCCGGTCCTTACAGCCCATAGCATTAGGTGCTCATAATCCAGCTGCAAAACCCACCCACCTACGTGCTCTAGAGAACAAGGACACACCTTCCTCCTGCACACTCAGGGGCGGCTGTCAGCCCCCTGCCTTGCTCAGAGTGTGTCCCCCTGCTGCAGACAGATGCCTGTGCCTACACCAAACACCCATGCTTGTCTAGGACTGTAAGTGAGAGGCTACACCACACACTTGGTGGCTATCTACCTGGGCACCTGAGCTGAATCCATACAAGAGGAGTGGGCGGACCCCTGAGCTCACATACCTACTAACAGATCTAACCACCTGATGGCAGGACATTAGAGCTTCAAAGGTGCCAGTAATCAAACTAGCTCATATGAGCAGCCTATTTGGGCATATCAAAACAAAACAAGAAGCTAGGACACAGTAAGCAAACATAAAATAAATAAATATAATAACTTATTGATGGCTTGGAGACAACAGTCAATATCAAATCACGTAAAGAGGCAATCCATGATGGCTTCAACAAGCTCCCAAAATAAAGAATCTAGAAATTTTCCAGAGGAGTAAAGTTTCTTGGAATTACTGCAGGCAGAATACAAAAGATTAATATACAGAACTCTTCAAGAAATTAGGAAGGAAATTAATCAAAATGCAGAACATGCAACAATGGAAATTAAAAAGATTAAAGAAGATCATAATGACAAATTTAACAGGTGCAAGAATCTATAGAGAGACGGCAATCAGAAATACGGAAGATTAACAATAAAATTTCAGAATTAGACAACTCAATAGAGAGTCATAGGAGCAGAATTGAGGCAATGGAAGTCAGAATTAGTGAGAATGAAGATAAAGCACCTGACAACAACTTATTTGAAGAAAAATCAGATAAAAGGATTTAAAAAAATGAAACCCTAAGAATTATGTGGGACTCTATCAAGAAGAATAACCCATGAGTGACTGGAGTACCAGAACGGGGGGATAACAGAGAATACAGAGAGAATTGTTGAAGATTTGTTAGCAGAAAACTTCCCTGATATCATGAAAGATAACAAGATATCCATCCAAGATGCTCATTGAACCCCACATAAGGTAGATCCCAAAAGAAAGTCACCAAGACATACTATAATCGAACTTGCCAAAACCAAAGATAGAGAATTTTAAGAGTGGCTAGGGATAAATGAAAAGTCAACTACAAAGGAGGGTCAGTAAGAATAAGCTTGGACTACTCAGTAGAAACTATGCAGGCAAGAAGGCAATGGGATGACATATATAAAGCCTTGAAGGAAAAAACTGCCAGCCAAGAATTATATATCCAGCAAAACTGTCTCCCAAATACAACAGTGAAATTAGGGCATTTCCAGATAAACAGAAGTTTAGGGAATTTGCAAACACTAAACCAAAATTACAAGAAATACTAAAGGGAGTCCTCTGC
>NW_004443988.1:4233804-4243308 GCF_000243295.1 Trichechus manatus latirostris
AAAGCTAAGAAGTTTCCTGAATACAATCAAACACTTTGAGGGACAGAGTAGTAGGGGTAGGGGTCTGGGGACCATGCTTTCAGGGGACATCTTGGTCTATTGGCATAACAAAGTTTATTAAGAAAATGTTCTGCATCCCACTTTGGTGAGTGGCATCTGTGGTCTTAAAAGCTAGCAGGCGGCCATCTAAGATGCATCAATTGGTCCCGACCACCTGGAGTAAAAGAGAATGAAGAACACCAAAGTCACAAGGAAAGTATTAGCCCAAGAGACAGAAAGGGCCACATAAACCAAAGACTTCATCATCCTGAGACCAGAAGTAGATGGTGCCTGGCTACCACCAATGACTGCTCTGACAGAGAACACAACAGAGAGTCCCTGCTGGAGCAGGAGAAAGGTGGGATGCAGAACTCAAATTCTAGTAAGAAGGCCAGACTTAATGGTCTGAGACTGAAAGAACCCCAGAAAGGATGGCCCCCAGCCTCTCTGTCAACCTAGAACTAAAATAATTGCCAAGGCCAACTCTTCAGACAAAGATTGGACTGGACTGTGGGACATAAAATACTCATGAAAAGTGTGCTTCTTAGTTCAAGTAGATACATGAGACTAAATGGGAAGCTTCTGTCCAGAGGTGAGATGAGAAGGCAGAGAGAGTTAGGAGCTGGCTGAATGGACATGGGAAATCAGGAAAGGGGGAGTGTGCTGTCACAGTATAGGGAGAGCAATTAGGGTCACATGACAATGTACGTATAAATTTTTGTATGACGCCTGACCCACAGACTTGGGACTCGCCAGCCTCTATAACCATGTGAGCCATTTCCTTGAGATTATATATATATATATATATAAATACATTTCACTGGTTTTGCTTCTCTAGAGAACCCAAACTGAGACAGTTTTCAAGACAAGTTTTACTACTTTGGAGCAAATGTCTGTCTTATATAAACTTTCAGAAAATAGAAGAGGAAAACTATCCAACTTATTTTATTGGGCTTGTATAACTCATACCCAAACTGGACAAGCACAGACAAGAAAAGAAAATGATACCTCAACATGACCCATGAACAGAGAATTTAAAAACATACAAATTAAATCCAACAGCATATGATGATTCTGATGCACATCGCTAAGAACCATTGTTTCAGTCCACTCTTTTTAGAGCTGAGAAAAGTAAAACCCAGGAAGATGAAGGTATTTTAACGACTAAAAGATGACTAGAACCCAGGTCTCTTAACTGGGCCATCTCTCCTACGTTAAGTAATACATCATGTCAAAGTAAGTTTTATTCCAGGAACAAACATGGTTCAATATTTGAGGTCTAGGAGTGCATTCAAGGGCAGTGGTTGTTCAGTGGTAGAATTCTCAACCTTCCACGCAGGAGTCCTGGGTTTGATTCCCGGCCAATGCACCTCAAGCACAGCCACCACTCATCTGTTAGTGGAGGCTTGTGTGTTGCTCTGTGCTGAACAGGT
Organism: Trichechus manatus latirostris; assembly: GCF_000243295.1. Lineage (NCBI taxonomy): Eukaryota > Metazoa > Chordata > Mammalia > Sirenia > Trichechidae > Trichechus > Trichechus manatus. The sequence continues at coordinate 4,235,277 of NW_004443988.1, forward strand.
TTCAGTGGAGCTTCCAGACCAAGACAGACTAGGAAGAAAGGCCTGGCAATCTACTGCTGAAAAAAATCAGCCTATCCCATTGTGCCTGGAGTTACCATAAGCTGGGGACATGCTTGACAGCAGCTAACAACAACAGCAAGAAGCAGGGCAATTCACCACAGTAACAAAATGGAAAGACTATATGCTTATCTTAGTAGATGCAGAAAAGGCATTTGATGGGGTGGGGGGAACTACCCATTTATTAATTTTAAAAAACAAAGAGCCTAGCAAACCAGCGGCAGAAGGGAACTTTTTAAAACTGATACCGAATATTGCCAAAACTCACAGCAAATAACTAATAGTGAAGGTCTTAAAGCATTCCCATTAAAGTAAATAGCAAGTCAAGGATACTTGCTAACACTACTATTATTGTACTAGAGGTCCTAGCCAATGTGATAAAATAAGAAGAAGAAAAAAAAAAAAAAGAGGTATGAGGACTATACTGAAAGAGGCTAAATTGTCTAAACAGAAAATCGAACAGAATCAATGGACAAACTATTAAAACTTATAAGAGACTGCAGCAAGATCACTGGATGCAAGGTCAACATACAAAAATCAGTAGAATTTATCAATAATAACCCACGAAAAGGTGTACTTTTCCCCTCATGAACCTTGAACTGAACCTCTGTGCCTATAGGCAGTTTCAGGAATTTAGAAAGCAAATAGGAGCAATGAATTTCAGGGAACAAAACCAAATTCTGAGAATAACCACTCAGAATTGGAGCTGGGCTACCATAAAAATATCACAGCAATGTTGAATACGGTAACCTGTGTGCCAACTACCCTCTGAGCTAACAGATTTGTTCTCTGAGTTCTTCTCCACATGAACCATGCCTCGATAAAAATCTGCAACTAAACTCTGCTTGGGGAGTTGCTCCCTACCCCAGTAGTCCTGAAAAAAGTGCTTGTCTTCACCTCTAACTAGTTTTGGTTTCTGCTTTGATAAACTGAACAGAAAAAATTTAAAATAGAGAGACTTTTCACAGTACCAACATTTACTCTACGTACAGCCTTGCTGCTTGAAATGTGATCTGCTGTACAGCAGCATCAACATCATCTGGGAGCTTATTAGGTGTACAGGATTCAGGCCTCACCTCAGACTTACTGAATCTGAATCTAAATTTTAACCCCCAGTAATTTCTATACACAAATGCAGGTTGCACTTTCAGTAGCAAGGTTTGAAATTATATAGATTAAATCTCTCAAAATTCTGGAATCTTAATTCTAGACTCTCTCATCTAACTCCTTCCTTTCTACCTTCAAACAATGTATCACAACCACCACCCCTGCCTATGCCCACAATCTTGTCTTTCCCGACAATCATTCTTTAAATAGAAAAGCGTAACATCTTTTTTTCCCCATGCTTTTCCTTCTAGCTTCCATCTCATTTCTTTTATTTCCAGGCCTTCCAGATAAGTGGGTTATATTTCCTGCACCCATTTCCTCAAGACCAATTCCTTCTTTGGATTATAGCCTGACTGTACCCCTGAAACCCACCCCCCCGCCCCAAAGATCACCAATGACCTCCTAGAAAGGCAGATCCAGAAACCTCTTATGCTTTGTCTTTCTGCTCTCTTCAGCATTTGACATCATCTGCTATTATATAGTCTCGATTCTCCTGGCTTTCTTACCTATCCTTTTCTATCACATTGGCTAGCTCTTCTAACTTCACAAGTGATCCAAAACCCTTAACAGCAACTATCATCTCTGCGGCAATGATTCTTGCATCTATACCTTTAGCTTTGAACTCTGGTCTCTTTTTTTCTGTCTATAAAACACATTTCCACTAGGAAGTCACACCTTCACTGCAAACTCAACAAGCACAAACGGAGTTTATCTTTGCTCTGAAAAATTAGTTCTCTTCCCAGAGTTTCTGTATTTCTCAACGTTACCACCATTCTCTCAGCCATATAGAGCTAAAGTTTTGACTTCTCTTTAGAAATCAACTCCTCTTGATTTCTCCTATAATCTGTGATCATGGTAGTTATATAGTACTTTATATATATATAGTGTTTTAGGTGAAAGTTTACATAGCAAATTAGGTTCCTATTTAACAGTTTCTACACAACTTGTTCCATGACATTGGTTATGTTTTTCATAATGTGTCAACGTTCTCATTATTTCATTATTTTTGTTCTGTTTCCATTTGTCTAGCTTCCCTGCCCCTCTTTAGCTTCTCATTTTTGTTTTAGGGTAAATGTTGACCATTTGGTCTCATATAATTGATTATTTAAGGAAGCACAGTATTCGCAGGTGGTATTGTTTATTTTATAATACAATCTATTATTTGGATGAAAAGTGACCACTGGGAGTGGCTTCAGTTCCAAGTTCAAAATGTATCTTAGGGCAATAGTCTTGGGGATTCGTGTAGTCTCTTTCGGTCCAGTAATTCTGGCCTATTTCAGGAATTTAAGTTTTGTTGTATATTTTTCTCCCTTTCTGTCCAGAGCCTTCTATGGTGTCCCTGCTCAGAATGGTCGGTAGTGGTAGCCAGGCACCATCTAGTTCTTCTGGTCTCAGGCTAGATGAGGTTCATGTGGGCTATTAGTCCTATAGACTAGTTTCTTCTTTGAGTCTTTGGTTTCCTTCATTCTCTTTTGTTCCAGATGAATAGAGACCAGTAGTTGTATCTTAGATGGCCACTTGCAAGCTTTTAAGACCCCAGATGCTACTCACCAAACTAGGATGTAGAACATTATCTTTATGAACTATGTTGTGCCAATTGACCAAGTTATCCCATAAGACTATGGTCCCAAGCCTTCAAACTCGGTAAACCTATCCTGCAAGGTGTTTGGTCGTGTCTAGGTAGTATCCATAACTGTGCCCCCTACGGGGTTTATCATATATATGAATATATATGCAGTGAACATAAACGTGTATATACATATGCCTATAGATACACCTGGAGAAGGACATCATGCTTGGTAGAGGGTCAGCAAAAAAGAGGAAGACCCTCAACAAGATGGATTGACACAGCGGCTGCAACAATGGGCTGAAGCATAACAACAATTGTGACGATGGCCCAGGACGGGGCAGTGTTTCGTTCTGTTGTACATAGGCTCGCTATGAGTTGGAACCAACTCGATGGCACCTAACAACAACAACATAGATACACCTGTACATGCACACTATATACTAACATGTGCCTTCCTATACCCATATATGCATACATGTCTACCTATGTACCACACACATATTTTTGGTTGTTGTTATTGTTGTTGCAAAATTGTTACAGCATTTACTGAAATTGTCGCTTATTTTGCATAATTTTTAGTGTCTTCATTTACACTGGACAAGTTGGGTATTGCCCTTTCCCTCACCAAAAATAGCTAGAGTCTACTATCTAGAAACCCTTGTGGCGTAGTGGTTAAGAGAGGTCTATGGCTGCTAACCAAAATGTCGGCAGTTCGAATCCACCAGGCTCTCCTTGGAAACTACAGGGTAGTTCTACTCTGTCCTGTAGGGTCGCTATGAGTCAGAATTGACTCGATAGCAGTGGGTTTGGTTTTTTGTACTATCTAGAAAGTGATTCCCCTCCCTCCCTCTCCCATCCCTGGTAACCATCAAAGAACAGTGCTTTCTATGTGTATACCTATTCTTAACTTTTTATAAAAGTGAGACCATACAATATTTGACCTTTTGTGACTGACTTACTCAGCATAATGTCCTCCAGACACATCCATGTTATCAGATGTTCCATGGATTTCTCATTATTCTTTATAGCTGCATAGTATTCCATTGTATGTATTACTACATATTGCTTATCCATTCATCTGTTGATGGGCACTTAGGTTGTTTCCATCTTTTTGCTATTGTGAATAGCGCTGCAATGAACATAAACCTGAAAACCAAACCCACTGCCATCGAGTCATTTCTGACTCATAGCGACCCTACAGGACAGAGTAGAACTACCCTGTAGTTTCCAAGGAGAGCCTGGTGGATTCGAACTGCCGACCTTTTGGTTAGCAGCCGAGTTCTTAACTAGTGTGCCACCAGGGTTCCTCAATGAACATAGGTGTGCATATGTCTATTCGCATCACTGCTCTTATTTCTCTAGGATATATACCGCAGGAGTGGGATTGCTGGATCATAAGGTATTTCTATTTCTAGCTTTTCGAGGAAGCGCCAGATTGTTCTCCATAATGGTTGTACCATTTTACAATTGTATAGTGCTTTTATTGTTGTTGTTGTTAGCTGCCATTGAGTCAGCCCCCAACTCATGGTGACGTCATGTGTTACAGAGTAGAACTGCTTCATAGGGTTTTCATGGCTATAATCTTTACAAAAACAGATCTCCAGACCTTTCTTCCATGGAGCCGCTGGACGGCTTCAAACTGCCAACCTTTCAGTTAGCCGACTATCGCAAACCACTTGCACCACCTAGTGCTTTTCTAGGGTATTATTTAAATTTATCTTCATAATAACCCTATTAGAAATTATTCACAGGTGAGGAAACTGAGGAAAAATTGCATAGTTATTAAATAGCAGAGTTGAGCCTTAATCTCAAGTCTTCTGTGACTGTCACCTGCCTTGCTCTTTCCATTTTTACCATAAGGAAGTAGCACCATATTTCTTATGGTTTGATTCCCATTTTTGCAGCCAAGTAATCACACACAGTTTTATCCCTGATTATTTCAACCAGCCTCTTTATGTCCCAGCTTTCCTCCCCATTCCCAGCAAATACATCTTGCCCCCATTGCCAGATCAGTCTTCCTCTTGTATCATTAATACTTCTTTGGAATTCCTTATATCCAGTGTTGAGGAGGAGGTAGAATGCTTCATCCTCACTCTTGAAATTTTCTTCCTTTGTAGAGTGAGATTAATTAATGTCATGCTCCTGTCTGTTGCCTCATCCCTTACTCCTCCTCATGGAATTTGAATGAATAATTGAGTTGATGGGGGATTGCCTTTGGTCCAAGTTTCTCAAACTTGGTCTCAAATTTCTATCAAAGTGTGATAGATTGAATGTGAAGGATTTGTTTTCTTTCATCTTCTCCACAAGACCAGTAGGAAGCAGCAACTTTAGTGAGAGTATTTGCTCTGTATATTTACACCCTCCCTTAGGAGAGGGAATTAGCAAGCCCATTTAGCCTATCACATGAAACTAGCTAACCCATTAATAATAAAAGTAATACTCTATTTCTCCACCTACTTTTTGTCTTGTTTCTCAAGAACGTAGGTTCAGAACTTGAGTCACACTTTTTTGGTCTTTGCCAAACCCCGACAGTTAAAATCCAGCTTTAGGCCAGCATTCAAGACCTACACATCTTGACCTTAATGAAGAAGAAACTGGGGCTGTACTAAGCTTGACCTCAACAGACAACTAAAGCTTATGCGATGGAGGTGCTAACCATTTTTCCACACTAATACCTTCCCATCAGTAATAATGGCCCACTACTGCCAAGGTTCTCAACCAGGAAGCAGGAAGGAGTGCACACCCTTAGGACAGCACAGAATCTGTAGAGAGGGCATTAGGCAAAGCAGGCAATTTTAACATGCCCCTCTGGAGGGGCCCTCTGCATCCTACCAATCCCAGGAGACTTGGTGACCTAGGCTGTCATCCCTGCTTTACAAGTTCACAAACTCAATTTTGTCAACTCATCCAGTGATAATTGGACTGTAGGGAATTGAATCACACAACTCACAGTTACAGGAGGCTGATTTATAATCCACAATGTCAATTAACCAATTTAGAATGGAAGATACAGCTTTCCAGTGCTTGAACTATGCATGACCCCTTTCCCCAGCACACCCTAAGTAGTATCTAGATGGCTGGAAAATCCAAATTAGTAACCAGCTATGAGAGGTCGAGAGAAGACTGACAAGAGACTGGTTTTCAATACAGTCTTGCCACTGAGTTTGACTTTTGGCAAGTCAAAGCTTTTCTGGATCTGTAAACTTGAGACAAGACTGTCTGCGTCAAAAATTTGTCAGCATTGATTAATTTGTATGGATGCACTTCTTTAATTATAAAAAAGTTATTCAAATACAAGAAACTACCAAAGCATCAGAGATTCTTTTCAAGGATATATGGCCTATTCTAGGGCCTGCAGCACAATTGGAGAATTGCTGTATTGGAGAATACACCCTTTTTTGTAACCTTGGTATGCATGGCCGGATGTAGTATACTTAGTGCCAGGTTATTGCTCTCCATATTGACTCCTCCCTGTAATATCATACACTCCTCCCTGTGTGTATGTTATTACACACTATCATAATGTATTGATCCTAAATCACACACATTTATTGTCTACCTTTTAGGTCAACTGCCTCCTGGGGCCAAGCTGCTTCTAGATAGCAAACACAGAGTTTCTGATTCAGTCAGTCTGGAGTGGCATTCAAAAATTTGCATTTCTCACAAGTTCCCAGGTGATGCTGAGGCTGCTGGGCTAGAGACCACACTCTGACAACCACTAGTCTAGTTCAAATGATAATGGTCTAGTCGATACTAGTAAGAAGACCTGCTATTGTCCTGCCATTGCCGTTGCTCTCAGAGGGTCAGCACATGAGTACTGTCCTTTCATCACTCAGGTAGAAGATTTTGCTGTCTGTGCTCACATCTCTGCTTTAGGGATTTGCCTGAGCCACCCTTTCCCAGGTGTGGCTCATCTCTCTCTGGCTTTATCACTGTGCCTTACTGCAGATTAAAAATAAAATAAACAAGGACAGTTGTCATTTGGAAACATTTTCCTAATTGACTTGAAATAGCTGGGAGTGCATGGTGGTTTTTGAATGACATCACTCCCTAGAAAAAAGATAGGGAATTAGACAACAGGCTTGCTTGACTGAGAACTCTTTGAGGGCAAGAGCTGTGTCTTACGGATCTTTTTATTCTTAGGTTCTAGCACCAAGTGCCCAGGCACTGTTCTAAGGGATTTGTGCATACAGATTTAGTAGCTCATTTAATCCGCCTGTAAATCCCTACTTTACAGATGAGGGAACTGGGGATCAAGGAAGTTGGGTGACTTGCCCAAGTTCACACAGCTTGAAAGTACAAGAGCCAGGATTTGGACTCAGGCAGTTTTACACCAGAGTCTGAGCTCTTAACCACTATGCTATGCCATCTAAACAGTGCTGAATATGTCTTCTACTTCACAGAAAAAAAAATAAAGTCAACAGGTGTGGTCAACTTAAACTTTCTTCCTCCTCCAATTTATAAACTTAACTATATCCACACCTTTCCTCCACCTCCTTTCCTCCAGTCTCAGAAAAGATTTCTCTCTCTGTTCAAGACCAGTCCTTATTTATGTCCTTGATTCCACCTCTTCCTATTTTCTCTGGATTTGTTTTATCAGCCATTCTATTTAGTAACTTCAGTCTCTCCTCTCTTTACCCTCCTCCTTATCTATCAACTTGCTCAAGCCCCTTCCATCTAAGACTTTTCCCCCAATAGGGCCCAACATTCATCTTTCCAACCTCCATTCCACAACTATCTTCTCTCTTCTCATTCAAGCTTCTTGAAGGAATAGTCTCCACCTCTTATCTTCACTCCCATTCTTGCCTCGAAAGACTACAATCTGGTTTCCACTCTCATTATGCTACTTAAACTGCTCTCACCAAGTTCACTGATACATTCCCAATCACTAAATGCTTTCAGTTCTTATCTACTTATTCCATGCTGCTCTTGATCTCTCCGCCTTGAAAACTCTTCTTCACTTGCCATCCTGGAGTTGGTTCTACCCTCAGATCTACCAATTCTCACTGGAAGCCCTATCCACTGTCCTCATTTCAAGAGATCTTCTCTTATAAAGGAAAATCTTAGTATCTGTATCTTAGTAGTCTTAGTAACTAGGTGGTGGGGGAAAAAATTACACCCTGTATTGTGTACTGTCTCACCCTTCACCCAAGATACCACTTGTCTATTGCCTATTTTGTATTTCCCCCCCACCCCTCCCATCCCTGGGTAACCAACAAAGATTGTTACATTTTGTGTGTGAACTTTTTCATGGGTTTTTACAATAGAGGTCTCATACAATATTTGTCCTTTTGTGAT
>NW_004443988.1:4253067-4342844 GCF_000243295.1 Trichechus manatus latirostris
GGACCTCTGCATGAATCTCTCCTTGCTCTCCATTCTCTGTCAGTTTTCTCACTCCATTTGGTGCTTGGCTGAGTTCTTTATCTCTTCATTTGATGTTTTATGGTTTCAGGATTGTTGTTTTCTCTGTTTGGCTTAGTTTTTCGGATCTTTACTGTGGAGGAACAGCGTGGTGCTTCTGCCTAGAGCACCATTTTGCCGGAAGTACATTTCTGTTTTTCTTATCTGTTTATCTGTCTTCCCACTAGATTCTTAGCTACATGAGAGCAAAAACTGTTTTATTCATCTTTATATCCTCAGCTTTTTGTTCAACCTGCTGCAGTAGACATGCAGCAACCATTTGTTGAATAAATCACCCCTTATAAACTTTGCTTCAGTAGGTGTGTCCAAATGTTTATAGAAATATTTTAAACATTATACAATATTACAGATGTTCAGAGAATTATCATTTTGGGATGGGTAAAACTTTGTGAACGTGATAACAGTTGAGCTGGAAGTAGTTGAAGTCCAGAGGCAGGAAAGGGAGGGGAACAGTACTAATGTTCAGGCCCCAGGCCAGAGACTGGAGAGCAGCAACTAGAGCATCTTTGTTGAAATGTCCAGTTTGGAGAAGGGAACAGTAGAAGATTCATGTAAAAAGACAGGTAGAAAATATGATTGTGGAGGGCCTGAATGCTAAGCTAAGGAGTTCTAATATTTCATGGGCAAGTGGGAGTTTATAATGATCAAGGTGTTCAATGATTCTGTAAAAACCTAGGGGCAGAATGTTTGCTGGATTGGAACTACAATACACTGGGTGAGCAGAGCAGTAAGATGCTCTGACTGGCAAAATGAAAGCTTGATACATGGTAGTAACACTGGAAATTACAGGAAAGTAGGTGTAGTACTTGTGGAATTTCATCAAATCTAATAAATAAATATGTATATATATATATGTAAGTATATATATATATATGCATATATATATACACACACATACACATACATGTAGTCCCCAATTTATGACGTATTTGAGTTATGATGAACCACATTTATAACTGTCTTTTAAACATTTTTTTGGCTGAGAACATTCCCCCTGAGAATAGGAACAAGACAACAATGCCCTTTATCACCACTCCTATTTAACATTGTGCTGGAAGTCCTAGCTAGCGCAATAAGGCAAGAAAAAGAAATGAAGAGCAACCAAATTGGTAAGGAAGAAGTAAAACTCTCCCTATTTGCAGATGATATGATACTATAGATAGAGAACCCAAAAGACTTAACAAGAAAACTACTGGGACTAATAGAAAGATTCACAGAGTAGAAGGACACAAGATAAACATACAAAAATCAGGTGGATCCCTATAACAGATAAAGAGAATTATGAAAAGAAAATCAGGAAAGCAATACCATTTTTAATAACCCCTAAAAAATTAAAATACTTAGGAATAAATCTAACCAGGGATGTAAAGACCTATACAAAGAAAAACGACAAAACACTATCACAAGAAACCAAAAGACACCTACATAAATGGAAAAACATATCATGATCATGGATAGGTAGAACATTGTGAAAATGTCAATTCTACCCAAAGCAGTCTACAAATACAATGCAATCCTGATCCAAATACCAACAGCATTCTTTAATGAGATAGAAAAACTAATCATTAACTTTATGTGGAAAGGAAAGAGGCCCGAGATAAGTAAAGCACTACTGAAGAAGAATAAAGTAGGAGGCTTCACACTACCTGACCTCAAAACCTACTACACACCTATGGTAGTCAAAACAGCCTAGTGCTGGTACAATGACAGACACATTGACCAATGGAACAGAATCCAGAACTGAGATGTGAATACATCCAGCTACGGTCACCTGATCTTTGACAAAGGCCCAAAGTCCATTAAATGGGGAAAAGACAGTCTTTTCAACAAATGGTTCTGGCGAAACTGGATTTCCATCCGTAAAAAAAAATGAGACAGGACCCATAACTCACACCATACACAAAAACTAACTTAAAATGGATCAAAGACCTAAATATAAACAACAAACTATAAAGATCATAGAAGAAAAAATAGAGTCAACACTAGAGACCCTAACACACAGCATAAATAGGATACAAACCATAACTAACAACACACAAACACCAGAAGATAAGCTAGATAACTGGGATCTTCTAAAAATTAAACACTTGATGATCAAAAGACTTCAGCAGAAGAGAACCTACAGATTGGGAAAAAAATTTTGGACATTACAAGTCGTACAAAGTCTAATCTCTAAAATCTACAAGAAAATCCAACACCTCTACAACAAAAAGACAAATAACCCAATTAAAAAATGGGTAAAGGATATGAACAGACACTTCACCAAAGAAGACATTCAGGGGGCTAACAGACACATGAGGAAATGCTCGCAATCACTAGCCATTGGAGAAATGCAAATAAAAACTACAATGAGATACCATCTCACCCCTACATTACTGGCATGAATCAAAAGAGCAGAAAATAACAAATGTTGGAGAGGCTGCAGGAGACTGAAACTCTTATGCACTGCTGATGGGAATGCAAAATGGTACAATCATTTTGGAAAACAATATGGTGCTTCCTTAAAAATCTAGAAATAGAAATACCATACAATCCAGCAATCCCACGCCTAGGAATATATCCTAGAGAAATAAGAGTCGTCACACGGATAGACATATGCACACCCATGTTCATTGCAGCATTATTCACAATAGCAAAAAGTGCCCATCAACAGATGAATGGATAAACAAATTATGGTAAATACACACAATGGAATGCTATGCAATGATAAAGAACAATGATGAATCTGTGAAACATCTCACAACATGGATGAATCTGGAGGGCTTTGTGCTGAGTGAAATAAGTCAATCATAAAAGGACAAATACTGTATGAGACTACTATTATAAAAACTCATGAAAACGTTCACCCATAGAAAGAAACAATCTTTGATGGTTACGGGGAGGGGAGGGGTAGGGAAGGAAAAACACTAACTAGACAATAGATAAGTTGTAACTTTGGTGAAGGGTAAGACAGTACACAACACTGCGGAAGTCAGCACAACTTGACCAAGGCAAAGTCATGGAAGCTTCATAGACACATCCAGAGTCCCTGAGGGGCCAAATTACTGGGCTGAGGGCTGGGGACCATGGTCTCAGGGGACATCTAGATCAATTGACATAACATAGTTTATAAAGAAAATGTTCTACATCCTACTTTGGTGGGTAGCGTCTGGGGTCTTAAAAGTTGTGCATGGCCATCTAAGATACTACACTGGTCCCAGCTCATCTGAAGCAAGGGAGAATGAAGAAAACCAAAGACACAACGGAAAGATTAGTCCAAAGGACTAATGGACCACAACTACCACAGCCTCCACCAGACTGAGTGCAGCACAACTAGATGGTGCCCCGCTACCACCACCAACTGCTCTGACAGGGATCACAATAGAGGGTCCCAGACAGAGTGGGAGAAATATGTAGAACAAAATTCTAACTCACAAAAAAAGACCAGACTTACTGGTCTGACAGAGACTGCAAAAACCCGGAGAGTATGGCCCCTAATCACCCTTTTAACTCAGTACTGAAGTCACTGTTGAGGTTCACCCTTTAGCCAAAGATTAGACAGGCCCATAAAACAAACGATAATACACGTAGCTCAACCATGAATACGAGACTAAATGGGCACACCAGCCCAGGCGCAAGGACGAAGGCAGGAGGGGACAGGAGAGCTGGATGAATGCAAATGGGGAACCCAAGGTTGAGAAGGGAAGAGTGTTGACACGTCATGGGGTTGGCAACCAATGTCACAAAACAATATGTGTATTAATTGTTTAATGAGAAACTAATTTGCTCTATCAACTTTCATCTAAAGCACAATTTAGAAAAGAAAAAAAGTTTTTGTACATCTTATTGTTAGTAATATGTACTACATACAATGTTACAGTGCATAATTTGCTGATGTTATCAGTCTCAGATGTTCACTGGCAGATATTCAAAGATTGTATTTATAAAGATACTGATAATAAAAGGCAATCATAATGAAAACTAAAAAAAAGAAAGTACTCGACTTATGTCAGAACCGTCAGAATGAAACCCTGTCGTAAGTTGGGGACTATGTAATATATACATATACATACATACACACATCCATACATATTTTAATATCTTTTAAATTAAAATATGTCTTACAGTGAGTTGCATGTCTTGACTTAATTGGTAGCATTTCTTTTTTTAAAAAAATTTTTTTCTTGTCAACTTTATTGAGGAATAATTACGTAAAATGAATTTCATACATTTAAAGTATGCAATTTAGTTTTCACAATTGTATATACCTGTGAAACTACCAGTTCAATCAAGACACAGAAAATTTCCATCACCCAAAAAGATTTTTAGTACCCCTTTATAGTCCATCCTCCCTCCATGCCTGGCTCCAGTCAATCACCAATCTGCTTTTTGTTATTATAGATTAGTTTGGCTTTATATAACTGGAATCATGCAGTATGTAGTCTTTTGTCTTTGGCTTCTTCCACTCAGCATAATGATTCTGAGATTTACCCATGTTGAAGCCTGTACGAGTAGTTCCTTCCTTTTGATTGCTGAGTAGTATTCCATTTTATAGATGTATCACAACTTGTTTATCGATTCACCTGTCGATGGACATTTGTGTTCCTTCCAGTATGGGACTATTGTGAAAAAAACTGCTATGAACATTCATGTTCAAGTCTTCGTGTGAACATATGTTTTAATTTTTCTTGGTTAATACCTAGGAATGGAGTGGCTAGGTCATACGATAGAAGTTTAAGAAATATTTTGTTTTATTTTGTGAGAACTTACATACTCAATTACTTCTGTATATATGATCTCATATAACCAAACCCAAACCCATTGCCTTCAAGTCAATTCCGACTCATAGTGACCCTATAGGACAGAGTAGAACTGCCCTGTAGGGCTTCCAAGGGGCAGCTAGTGGATCTGAACTGCCAACCATTTGGTTAGCAGCCGAGCTCTTAACCACTGCACCACCAGGGCTCCATGACCTCATAAAGAATACTAAATCCACCAGTTTCTCTTGGTGGAAGACAGAGAGAAATCCTTATCCTCTCCCTCCTTGGCCCACCTGCTTCCATATTTCATTGCTCATCCAATTCCTTGGACTCCTAAAATAATTTTAATGTCTTTCTCTCTTCTCCAGTCCTACTGCTAACATCTCATGTTTGCCTGCGGTGTCTATTTTGTACCCGGTACTGTGCTGGGCACTGAAAGAGTGTACACATGACTTTGAGCTAAAGTGGCAGCAAAATAGGGACCCATCCTGTTTCCTGGACTGTGCTGGGTGGTGGGGCACAGCCATGGATTACGCCACAGGCAAAGTATGTGAGAACTCTTGCGGTCACATTCCATTTAGTTGACTCAGATGCTAAAGGAAATATCCCACCTTTCTTTGAGTGCGGGCTTTAGTTACTTATGTTTTCTAAGCAGGCGTGGCTGTTAAATGAAGAGGAAGTATTGCATGAAATGCTAAAAAGGTGGCAGGGAGAGAAAACTTTCTTCCTTTAATACCAAGTACCTTTATCCTCTTGACCAGTGGTTCTCAAAGGGTGGTACTGGGACTAGTAGCATCAGCATCGTGTGTTGGAAATGCAAATTCTAGGGTCTCACTCCAGATATGCTGAATCTGAAATCTGGAGGCGGGATCTGTGTTTTAATAAGCATTCCATGTGATTCTGATCCACACTAAAGTTTGAGAACTACTGTGCTAAACTCATTCCAAGGGTGTAAATGGAAGTCATCTTTAGGCTTAGAGGAGGTACGTCCTGGGTAGCTGTGGGCAGTAGGGCTAACATTGAGGCCTGTCCACTTTTTCCCCTCTACCCTCCCAGCACTTTGTAGCATTTCTTAACAGTTCATAAAATGACATTGCATCTTAAAGTTGATGTGTTAGATTCAATGAAATATGTCAACTGGATGTGAAGAATAAGAAATAAGAAATTCAAAGGAAAGGTTTTAAGCTGGGCTTCAAACTCGTTCAGACCGCTTCAGTCATGTCTGACAAAGCTAAATTGGAATAGACCTGAATTTTTAAAAATTTGGGTGAAGCAGATTGATAACTGGGACAGGAAAAATTATAGGTGGAAGCCCTGGAATGGGAGACTTGGAAGAGGCATAGTGAGCCCCTTCAGGAGCCTGATGCGGGAGATTGGATTATTGCCAGGAATGTGGAGAGTGACACACATTCAAAGCTGCATGGTTGGCTGCCATCTTTGAGCAGGACACCACTGTTTCTGACTCTGCCAGTTAAAGGATTTGGTTGCTATGTAACATGCACACTGCCTTTGTTTTCTAAGAGGGAGATTAAGTTTCTCGCAGAACTTTGACCTGTAATTTTTCCTGTTCAGCTTCACCTACGTTCAAAAAGTTCAGATCTGTTTGGGTTTTGCTTCATTGGCCGTGACTAAACCAGGCAGAACCAGTTCAAAGCCCTGGTTTTAAGCCTGGGTGACTGGAAGAACTCTGTTATTCTTAACAAAAAAGAAGTTTCCCTTGACCCCTGTAGAGGAGTCCAATCAAATCTTCTATTTAAGCAATGGCCTGTAGACCTGGACAGAGGAAGGACTTATTAATAACAACTTTAATATGAACATGTGTTGTGTACTGGAAGTATTGTGTACTAGTTGACAGCCCAGGCGCAGACTGGCTGGGTTTCAGTCCTGACTCACCATTAATTATATGATTTGGAGCAAGATATCTAATCTCTTTGTGCTTCAGTTTCCCGACATGCAAAATGCTGTTAATAAAAGTACCTACCTCATAGGGTCATGGTAAAGATTAAACAGGGTAATGTATATAAGCCACTTAGCATAGTCCTTGGCACACAGCATGTACTCAATAAATGTTAGGTTATCATTAAGTCAGGAGGAGCTGGGTTTTGAATGAGTAGAGAAGGGAGTAAGTTTGAAGTTTGCACTAGCAGGACTCTGAAGTAAAAAGAGCATTTGTAGGCCTGAGGCTTAGGAAGCTGTTATGGGTAAAGACAGATTCTGATGTTCTGCATGTAATAGCATTTAGTGAAATCCTAAGACTTGAAAAATCAAATCATACAATGATGGTACTTTAAACTTTAAGAGACACTTCTTAACTATATATGAATTTATTCATGAACAAAATTAAAAGTATTGTTATTACATAGGGGAAAAACAACCTTGGGCTCTTCTTTCCTGTCCCATTATTTGTGCACCTGGTGGTCACGGCTGGATTTTAGGGTCATTTCAAGCTTTAAAGGATTGACAGGTCACCTCAATGCATGACCCACTGAGAGCGAGGGAGCTTCCATGACCCCTGTATAAAAGTCTAACAAAATTTTCCAGTTAAGCAATGACCTGTAGACCATATTGCTGCTCACCTACTTTCCCCACCTGAACAGAAAGAGGAAGTATTTATTAATGACAACTTTCATATGAACATGTGCTTGACCCTCAAGAAACTGTCATAACTTAAAGGGAAGAGCAAGTTGACATTCAAAGTACATGATGCTTAGGGGTGGATCGCTTGCTGTTCTGGGTCCAGCTGAGCAAAGCAACTGGTAACAGTAGTCATTTGAATAATCGTAACTTCTTCAAATACTGGTTCACTTCTTCCTTGGGGTAGGGCCGTAGTGCAATGCAAGTGGCGATGTTCTCTGGCTGCTCCAGCCACAGCACGTGGTCGATGTTCTTCTGCTGCAGGGTCTCAGCCAGCTCCTTTAGAGTGTTCTCATCTGAGGCCTATAGGGAGCAGAACACAGAAGACAGATCGACTAGTCCATTTAGGAAGTGTCAAAATGCCCAGATAAAAGGGGGCCTCCTCTTAACTGAAAGTGGAGTAACAGCTTTACCGAAAAAGCGGCTGTAGAGCACGTCTCCAGGAGCAACAGTTCCATTCCAGGTTCACCATTCACTTACTATAGGATCCTATGTAAGCTGCCTGGGGGCAGAGTGGAGTGAGGCTTAAGATTCCTGTTTGTAAAATGGAGATTTTTCTCTTCCTTCTTGAGTGTTCTATGAGTTGTCAGTAATTACTCTATCCATTTTACAGCTCTCTTATGGCCAGATGCCCACAACAGCTATCCCTAATCCTCCAGCCAGCTCTGACTATAAGAGCTGACTACTGGAAGGGTTTAAGAAATCACTTCAACCTCTGCCTCCCTACACCCCTCCACGCCCTCCCCACCCAAGCCTAGAAGTGTTTTCCTTCTGCTGGGATAGCTCTCACTTGTTTAGTCAAGGGAGGGCAAACTATTCTCACACATCCTTCTCCAGTCGTTTCTGGGTCATCCTTGCCACCCACGCTGAATCCCATTACAGGAAGTACTAACATTATCACTTAGAAAATAAAGATAATTAGTGTGTTATTTTGCATAATGTATATTTCTTGCCAGTGAAGCCACGGGGCACAAAGATAACTAGAAGCTTGTCTTATCAAATTAGAGAATGCTGCGATCGCCACTCTGAATCCATTACGTCCAGCAGTTACTTTCCGCCAAAGCCATATTAACTTCCCCTTCCGTCTTCTTTGGCACCAGGCAGCAGCATTGTACAACTGGTTAGACTGAAGTCTTCGGACGTGCCAGAGTGCAAACCCTTCCTCTACCAGTACCAGATGCCCTAGAGTCGATTCTGACTCATGATAACCCCATGTGTGTCAGAGTAGAACTGTGCTCCATAGGGTTTCCAATCGCTGATTTTTTCGTAAGTACATGGCCAGGCCTTTCTTCCCAGGCACTTCTAAGTGGCCTCCGGCCTCCAACCACCAACCTTGCCAAGTGAGCGTTACCATTTGCACACCCAGGGACTCTGCCAGAACCTTGTTATTTTTTAAAAGGCGTACCAATTTACACCCTGGTGTCTGGTATTTCTGATTCTTAGGTCAATCTAGGATTTTTAACATTTATTTTAAAACAATGTGGCATCATATCCAGGTAAATGCTTGACTTCACCGCGCACTGCTCCCATGGCAATAAGGCATCCTGAGTCCTTATTCCTTCTGGGTCGGTTTTGCGAGCGCGACATATTTCTTGGCAGGGCTTTAAAACGTCCGCCTTTGCACAGGCCAAAGGCATGGCCATACTCCACCAGTCTCTGCCCACACACACATCCACACGGACGCAGGAACCACCAGTGCACAGTGGGACCGGAGAGGTGCAGGTAAGTATTAAGAAAGGACCCGATGTCCGCTCTTCACACAGTCCGGCCCTTCCCAACCAAGAGAATGAGCAGTAAGCAGCTCAAACCTCGAAGCCTCTCCAAAACCTAACGCCACACCCACTCCACGAAGTTAGTCCCTTGGATGCAAGACCACACCCACTTCCGGTCTCGGCGGCCTCAGCGTTTCGCTCCCCCCCGCGGGGGTTTGTCTCACCTCGAGAACCACCTTGCGCATGCGCCCCAGCTCCTGGAGGTAAGCCGCCGTGTGTGGGTGATCGCGGTGAATATGCAAGGCCGCGGTGGCTGCGTGACAAGCCTGCGCTACCAAGGCGCCTGCTGGCCAGGAGAACGGAGCCCGCGATAGATCCTTTCGTAGCACCAAGTACTGCACCAGGAATTGCGGCTCTGCGCTAGAGGCTGCCATCTTCCTGACCAGCAGAAAGGCTGGGCTTACTCTCCGGTGCATTCTGGGATCGGGGAGGGCTCCTGAGCGCCGCCATGTTTTTGTACGGTGGGAGCGCGAAGGACGCTGGGACCTATTGGGCTAGTTTTGAAGACGAGGAAGGCGGGAACTCACATCTCTGGCTTGGCTGAGCAGGAGTAGACGTAAAGGGAAAGTAAGACCAGATGACGGACGAAACCGTGACCAGGGTGGAGGGCTGGGCAGAGGGGCCCTGCTCTCAGGAGTGCGCAGGCGGGTGGCGAAAGGGCTGGGCGGCTCGGGGAAGGGGAGTTCTAGCGTGGACATTTGGGGCATCCAGGGGGCCGACGGGTGTGTGCCCAGCCGTCTGAGTTTGTCTGAATGTGAATGGATGTGAGTTGTTACCTTTGTTCTTTTTTTGGCCAGCAAGGCAATCTAGGTTCTTATTCCCACTTGCCTGGGCAGCTTCATAGGAAGGCTCTCAGAAATCTGAGGAGATGGAGCCAGCGAATACTTTACGTCAAGACGGCGAGTCCAAAGGAGGTATTCAAAGGGCGCCCTGCTTCCCCCTTATAAGCTGCTGCCCAAAGACCCCCAGGCTGAGACAGCTCTTTCCTCCTGTAACTAATTTGTGACCTGTCCTGTGTGGGAGCAGAATGGCGAAAGGGAACTAACATTGAAGACATAAAAGACAGGCAAGCCAAGATCATTGGACAAGGAAAAATTACTTCAAATATTTCTAGGCCCCAGCCCCTTTTTAGGAGCCCTGGTGGCGCAGTGGTTAAGAGCTCGGCTGCTAACCAAAAGCTTGGCACTTCGAATCCACCAGCCGCTCCTTGGAAACCCTATGGGGCACTTCTTCTGTGTCCTATAGGGTTGCTATGAGTTGGAATCAACACCATGGCAACAGGTTTGGTTTTTTATAGGAGATGTTCAATAGTTCAATAAGTATTTAATTCTTTACATGCTTTGCAAGTAAAGCATCTAGCACAAGTGTCTTAATATGTAGGAAATTCTCAATAAAGGTTTTATTAGTTGGTGAACTCAATGGAACTATGACCTTTATTTTTTTTAATTTTATTTTGTTATTGTACTGTAAGTGAAAGTTTACAATTCAAGTTGGTCTCTCATACAAAAATTTATACATACATTGTTGTGCGACCCTAATTGCTCTCCCTATACTGTGACAGCACATTCCTCCTTTCCACCCCTGATTTTCCATGTCCATTCAACTGGCTCCTGACCCTCTCTGCCTTCTCATCTCACCTCCAGACAGGAGCTGCCCATTTAGTCTCAGGTATCTACTTGAGCTAGGAAGCACACTCTTCACGAGTATTGTTTTATGTGCCATAGTCCAGTCTAATCTTTGAAGAGTTGGCCTCAGGAATGGTTTTAGTGCTGGGTTGACAGAGAGTCTGGGGGCCATGTTCTCTGGGGTTCCTCCAGTTTCAGACCATTAGGTCTGGTCTTTGCACTAGAATTTGAGTTCTGCACCCAACTTTTCTCCTGTTCCAACAGGGACTCTCTGTTGTGTTCCCCGTCAGGGCAATCATTGGTGGTAGCCAGGCACCATCTAGTTCTTCTGGTCTCAGGATGTTGCAGTCTCCATTTTATGTGGCCCTTTCTGTCTCTTAGGCTAATGCTTTCCTTGTGACTTTGGTGTTCATTCTCCTTTACTCCAGGTAGGTTGGGACGAATTGATGCATCTTAGATGGCCGCTCGCTAGCTTTTAAGACCGCAGACACTACTCACCAAAGTAGGATGCAGAATATCTTCTTAAAAAACTTTGTTATGCCAGTTGACCTAGATGTCCCCTGAAAGCATGGTCCCAGACCTCCGCCCCTGCTACTCTGTCCCTCGAAGTGTTTGGTTGTATTCAGGATACTTCTTAGCTTTGGTTTAGTCCAGTTGTGCTGACTTCCCCTGTAGGGTGTGTAAAAGTACAGAATTTTCTTCTTTTTTTTTTTTGCTTTTTAACGCTTTATTTTTTTTATTGGACTTCAGGTGGAGGTTTACAGAACAAATAGTTTCTCATTGAACAGTAGTACACATATTGTTTTATGACATTGGTTAACAACCCCACGACATGTCAACCCTCTCCCTTCTCGACCTTTATTTTTTTTCTTGGTGAAAATATACATAGCCAAAGATACACCATTTCAAAAATTTCTACATGCACAGTTCAGTGACACTGACGACACTCTTCAGCTGAGCTGCTATTCTCACTTTATTATTATTATTTATTTATTTATTTTATTGTACTTCAGGTGAAGGCTTACAGAACAAATAGTTTCTCATGAAACTGCTATTCTCACTTTAGATGAAGGTTTACAGAACAAAATAGTTTCTTATTAAACACTTAGTACACATGTTGCCCTATGACAATGGTTAACAACCCCACTACATGTCAACACTGTCCCTACTCAACCTTGAGTTCCCTGTCACCAGCTTTCCTGTCCCCTTCTGCCTTCTAGTCCTTGTCCCTGGACTGCTGTGCCTCATTAGTCCCATTTTGTTTTATGGGGCTGTCCAATCCCTGGCTGAACGGTGAACCTCGGAAGTGACCTCACCACTGAGCTAAAAGGGTGTCTGGGGGCCATACTCTAGGGGTTTCTCCAGTCTCTTTCAGGCCAGTAAATCTGGTCTTTTTTTTTTTTTTTTTTTTTAATTGTACTTCAGGTGAAGGTTTACAGAACAAATAGTTTCTCATGAAACAGTAGTACACATGTTGTTTTATGACATTGGTTAACAACCCCACAACGTATCAACCCTCTAACTTCTGGTCTTTTTTTGGTGTGTTAGAATTTTGTTCTATATCCTTCTCCAGCTCTGTCCAGAACCCTTTGTTGTGATCCCGGTCAGAGCAGTCAGTGGTGGTAGCTGGGCACCATCTAGCTTTACTGGACTCAGTCTGGCCTTGGTAGTTATGGTCCATTAGTCCTTTGGACTAATCTTTTCCTTGTATCCCCTTCTCTTCATTCTCCCTTGCTCCCGAAGGGGTGAGACCAGTGGAGTATCTTAGATGGCTGCTCACAGGCTTTTAAGACCCCAGACGCTACTCGCCAAGGTAGAATGTAGAACATTGTCTTTATAAACTGTTATGCCAGTTGAGCTAGATGTTCCCCGAGACCATGGTCCCCACAGCCCTATGCCCAGCAATTCAGTCACTCAGGGAGAATTTTCTTAAGGGAGATTTCATCTATCTGGTAAAGGCATTGAATCATCCTTTTCCACACTAGAGATGTACTTTTGTGATAAACTGTAGACCTAGATAAAATACTACTGTCTAATCAGCATGTAGTAGACAGTTCAGAGTCTGTCTCATGCTCTCTTTGGATAGTATCTTGATCAGAGACAGTTTGTATATCCGTGTTCAGTCTGAAAAGCTGCTGATCATAGATTTCTATTGTCAGCTCCTCTGGTTTAATCATATATAAATTGTGGTGAATGTCTAACAATTTAGCTGGCCACAGAGTTCTTAAGAGGGTCACCCTCTGTCCCCTGAAATCCTTGGCTTTTTGTGAAATTTCCTTTCTACTTTCCTTAGGTATTTTAGCTCACTTGGAAAAACTAGAGACTCAAATGAACAGATCTCATAAGCGGTTTGAAGAGCCACAGAGAGCACAGGCAGAGGCAAGTACTCTTAGGACCAGGATTCATAAACTGAGACTTCTGCGAGATAAGCTGAGGGCTGAAGTGAAGCAGCGGCAAGCCAGGGTGAGTAAAAGGCTGATGCTGGCAGACTTCCCTAGGGTGTGAAGAACAAACGTGTGATGTGTTTTGCCTCTGGTCTTACTGGATGGATTTCAGTCCTTGATCCCTCAAATGATCAAACCTGTAGAGTTGCAGCTAATAGTAGTATCAGCTGACAATTGTCAGGCATTACTGATGGGCTAGATGAGTTCTTCATAATAGTTCCTTAACCTGCCCACATAGACATTTAAGCCTGTTCCTGCAGTCTCAGCCTGACGTGAGTCATTGGTCTTTTGTCGTTAGTGCTATCTTTCTGTCACCCAGACATGAAACCTCACGGTGAACTGTGACTGTTCTCTCTTTTCAGTCTTCTCTCTGGTCAGGTACAGTCAAGTTGTCCTTTAGATTACAGTTTTGCTTCCTCCCTAACTCCATTGTCATAGCTCAAGCATTATCCACATCTGCAGTCAGTATGTATCAGGTGATTGCACCCCAGGATTATTGCAGTAGACTGCTAGTTAGGACTCTGAATTGAAAGTCTAGGGGTAGGGGGCAGGCCTATCAGACCCGTCTTCTTGGCAGGCCCTGCGCTTCAGTTTTTATTTCCCACTATGCTGAGACTCCGGGGATCTCTGTTTAGCTTTTCATGGTTAGTCTCTTCTGCTTGGTTTCTCAGTACCTAGTACACATACGCAGTTCAGGAACTGGCAAATGTCAGGAGGGCAGATTGCATGTAGAATGTTGGGTTCCGTTTCTGTAGGACACTGGCCTGTAGAAAGGCTGCTCTGGTAACCCTGGTCTCCAATTTTTGTTTCCCTGAAACAGTGAGGCCGCTTCGAAGTCTAGCCTGCAGCTTTCTATTAGGCCATCTTCCTTATAAACCAATCACATGCCCTGAAGGGGAAAGCTGCAGGGAGGGTCCAGCTAACTTCAGAGCATTTATCTGGACTCTTCCATCCTAGGTGTTTTGGTCGCTCTCTAATGCCTTCCAGCCGTCTTCTGTTTGTTTGCTTGATCACTTGTGTATTTGTTTTTGGTGTTTTAGCCAGCTTGTACAGGTGCTCTCGGAGGGGGGGTTAGTCTGATACCATCTTCTGTGTCATGGCCAGAAGGGAAGTCTTAAAGTCAGTTTCTCCCATCCTGGCACTTGGCACTCTGCATTATCCGACCCAAACCAGCTGTCCTAGCCTTGTCTCTTCACAACCATCTGTTTCACCCAACCTGTGCTCATCCTACTACTCATACCCCATTCTTTCTCCTCTCACGATACTCCGCATTCCCACCAAAATCCTAATGGTTCTTCAGGCCAGCAGAATTTCTACCTGATTCCTTGCACTGTGACTCACACAATTCTTCCTCTGCTGTGACATCATAGCGCTGTCTTGCTGGCCACTTGGAGCATTTCTTGATGCAATTACATAACACAAAATACTCTGCATTTAGCTTTTGTCTAGTTGGGTGAGGGCAGGGACTTTGTGCTATATTCCCTTGCACCCAATTTGGTTTGCTGCCTGTCTTGCAGATTGAAGCATCTGCTGCCAGTGCAGAGCCTGACCAGACATTGGAGACAAGTGAGCAGGAAGTTTTAGAGACAAAGCGGGAAAACCTGAAAGCCATTCTACAGGCATACCGTTTTACAGGTTTCATTTTCTGACCTGATTCTGACTGCATCTCTCTCTAATCAGTTAGTCTGCTGGATGTATTATTTATCTTGGATTCATTTCATGAACATTATTTTGTCCCCTTTTACCCCAGCACACATTCACAAAGCTGGCATGCTATTTGTAGGCATATTTTTATATCCAAGATGGGCCTCCGTATGGCCGAAGATTGGTTGGTGGCTGGCTGAGACCATTGATTTAAGCGGTTCATCCTGGGCCAGAGCCTGTACTAGAACTTCCTCTACTGCTGGCTGGCTTTATGCCATTGGTCAAATAATTTAAACCCTTCAGTCTCTGTTTTACAATTAAAATGGGAGTTTATTCTCCCATCTGTGTCACAAGAGGATTGTGGGAAGAACTGGGGGCTATCATAGATGATTTGACACTCAGGGGAAAAAAAAAAAGGAATAGGTAGATTAAAAACTTCAGAATATCTTCCTCAATAATTTGGTGTTTAGGAGTCATTGTGTTTTTCTTTTCTACTGTTCTTCTGTGGTTTTGACAACTCAGGCTCATAAAGTGGGCCAGAGTCAAGGGGAAGAAAGAGCCTATGATATTCTTTCATTCAGCAAACATTTGAGCACATACTGCATATACCGGGGCAGCTGCTGGGGGTGCAGGGATGAATAAAATATGTCCGCCGCCTGTCATCTGTTGAGAGAAATCGTCTTGTTTGTCCCAGGGCTCAGTGGTAAACTGACCAGCCGAGGAGTCTGTGTCTGCATCCACACTGCTTTTGAGGGGAACCTCCTGGATTCCTATTTCGTGGACCTTGTCATACAGAAACCACTTTGGATACATCGCCATTCAGTTCCAGTCTTCATTCCTCTGGAAGAGATAGCAGCAAAATACTTACAGATTGATGTTCAGCACTTCCTGTTCAGTCTCTGCGAACACCTAAATGCTTATGCTGGGAGGAAGTACCAGGCAGATCGACTTGAGGTATCTGTCTGGAATCTTACATGACTCATCTTATGGGTCCAGGATAAGCTTAAAAGGAAAAAGGGACAACTTTTCTTTTGTATTTTAGATGTTTCATAACTCTGAGCCAGAAGTTTGATCATTGTTCTTCTAATGCTTATTTCTTTCCATCCTCTTTTCTTACTCTTTTGAAACTCTGGAATTAATGTTAAAGCACAGATACTGGTTAAGAGATTATTCACTCCCGAATATGGTTCTCCAGCTTATATCCTTGACCCTTCCCCTCACAAAGTACTGGAGTACAGTTGCTATCCTTTTTTTTTGAAATAAGATTTTGTTGTGTTTTTGGTGAAGGTTTACATAGCAGTTTAAGTTCCTATTCAACAACTTCTACACAAATTGTTCAGTGACATTAGTTACATTCCTCACAATGCATGAACATTCTCATTTCTGTTCTGGTTGTTCCATTTCCATTCCCTGCCCCCTTACATTCTCATCTTTGTTTTGAAGTAGTTGTTGACCCTTTGGTCTCATATAGGTAATTTTTTTAAAGGAGCACAGTACTTAATGGTGACATTTATTATTTTTTGAGCTAATTTGTTATTTAGCTACAAGGTGACCTCAGGTTAGTTTCTGTTCAAGATTTGAAGAGTATCTCAGGGCAGTAGTCTTTTGGAGTCCTCCAGTCTCAATCAGTCCAGTAGGTCTGGTTGTTTTTTTTAAAAGGAATTTGAGGTTCCATGTTTTTCTCCCATTCTATCATCCCATCTATTGCAGCCCTACAGTTGCTATACTTTTAATTCAACAAGGATTTTTTTGAATAATAAATAATGGTTTTTGAAATACCTCAGAGGAATACTGTCAGTCTTCTAAAGTATGGTCTACCTTCTTCCAGGTTGCAAACTAGAGCTAGGGTTGGTATGAAAACAGTAGATGGGAGATTAATGGCAATAGGGTATTAACAACCCTTTAGCTTAGCATTTCCCCACCCTATGCATTTGGAGTGACTTTGAAGCTCCCAATTTTTAGTTAGATTAAACTTGATACGTGAATGCAGACATGAAGGCTCTTAGCCATATATGCAGTGTTCATGAAATTCTTGGCAGAAATAACACTCCCCTCCTTGGCCATTTACTTAGTAATGGCTTCCTGAAACTGATTTCCTTACTTATGTTATAAATCTCCTTTTTTGAGGTCTTTCTCTGTCCCTCATTTATTGTCTGATGTTTAGTTAGCACGTAGACATCTTTGTCTGCCCTGTGTTTGGTAGACATGTTTTGAAGCATCACAGCCACCACTTCGGAGCTGTGATCACCATGTTCTCTGTTTGTTTTGAACTTGTCCCCCATTAGAGTGACTTTGCAGCCTTTCTGGCTGGGCCCTTGCAGAGAAACTCGCTGTGCAACTTGCTGTCATTTACTTATAAAAGGGAGCCTGGGGGCCAGTCCTTCCCGTTCTGTGCTAGACTGCTGTATAAGGACCTCACAGTAACGCTTCCAACGGATGTCACCGTTACATATCAAGGTAAGAGGAAGGATGTGTCAGTGAAGAAGTTACAGTATGCTCTAGTTTACTCAAGATAATTGAAACAGAGGGCAAAATAGGTAGAATACATCAAATGGACTTGAGACCCTTTCTTCTGATTATGTATAACTGTACTCAGTAAGATAGAGAGTATTTTCCTTGTTTCTACCGATTTTTTCTGTTTGTAAATAGTAAACATAATTATCCTAGTTTTCCCTCCTCCTCTGCCCCACCTGTCTCTTCCAGGGTTCTTTCAGCTTATGCTTTATTCTTCATTGGAGCCCCTTCTTGAAGAAAAAACTAATGAGGCTGACTCAGAGGGTCATTTCTGATGAGTGGAGCCAAATAGAGGGGACAAGTCAGTATACACTTAGCTCTCTAGAGAATAAGTAAATGGAAGTTTCCAGAGCTGGCTGAGAGGCATCTGTTATGAAGCTGTTTTGGTGAAATGTAGCACAGTAATGTGATATGGCAATAATGAAAAACTGGAAAACATGTTTTTAGGAGGAAGGCATTTTGAAGCTGCCACAGGTTGCACACCCTATGTTATAGCTTTCCCTGTCTCTAAGTCCCCATCTTAAAATTATATGGGCCTAGAATATCAATGATCCAGGTTCTTATTCCCCAGTTACACTGGATAAGATTGATATTTTTTCTTCTTTAGGGATGGATGCATTACCCACTTCATGGGAAGAACAGCGAGTCTCCCATGAAAATCTGTTTCGTACGACGTCACTACATAAAGTGTTCACTTCATTTGCCGGAGAAGGAGGAAAGTTGGATATGAGCCTGCTCCCCTAAAATGTTATTTTCATTGAGAACATGTCAGCAGTGAGTACAATATTTCCATAGTTCCAGGCAAAGTTCTAGGAACTGAAAACTCCTGAACAGATCAGACTCGTCAGGGACCGTCCTTGCAATGAGACAGACACCTACCTCTTCATTAGGATGATAAGCACCAGGTTTGAGTCCATGGACTTTGGGTGTTTTGGGCAATTCTCCACTTGATTGATCACTTATTATAACGCTCAAGATCACCTGTTCTTTTGAGGTCTTAATTGATTTGATCATACATTTTACCTGAAAATCAAAAAATGGTTTGTGGGGCACAACAGAGGGAATTTTGTGAAAGAGGGAAGACATATCTTTCAACTAAACAGTATTTCTGGCTTTTATGGAAGTTTTATGTAATTCTGCCTCATTTTCCTGAGACTTCTGAAAAGCAAGTTCTTAGATTACTCTGGGTTTGTGATATGAACGTATAGATAAGAAGGGAAGTGTGTTTAATCTTTGGTTTGGAGCAGTATATTGTAGGCTCTTGCTTTATAGAGAATATGATGTAAGAAAGTACTATGGATAAAACAGTATCTATTATTTTGTTTCCTAAAACATTTTAGTGGAGAGCTGAGTGTATTAAGTCAGCTATAAAAGAATAGGGTTGGAAATCTGCCTATAAACTCACTTACTGTTGCAAAGGAAGCAGACCCTCCTCCATCTCTTCCCTCATGCAGTCTTCTTCCCCATCTCCTTGGTAGTGGAGTGTACCAGTTTTCCCTATGACCATGGGCCTTGGATCTGCTGGCATTTTTTGTTCCTGGCTATGAGAGTATGTGTAGGGGCCAGTTCACAGATTTGAAAACTTGTTTCTGGCGGCTATTTCAAGTCCTGTCCCCTGTTGCACAGTCAAAATAGGAGCTATTATTACATTACTGCCTCAGGCCCAGAGCTACATTCAGGCCTCACTCTAACATGGTCACTTGGGAGACCTGATGATCATGAAGTGTAATGTGTAACCTTCACTTGAGGGAGCTCCAGCTAACGTTAGGAAGAGCACCGGGGAATGGTAAACCAGCTTGGATCATCATTTAGAAGAAGCAGCTTAAAACTAAGAGAGAGATGTTCTAGTTCAAGCTCTTGCCTTCCAGGCGTGTGGTGGTGACCAATGGCATGACTTAGAACTTCTCAGGTGAGAGGGAGTCACACAGTATTCACAATGATCACATTCAAGTTGAATAAAGCTTTTAATAAAACAGTCTTGTTTTTATCAATACCTGTAAATTCTCTCTTAAAGCAGTAGCAAAGGCGACTGTAGCAAGAGCTCAAAGGCAAGGCAATATTGGATAGTGTTTTTTAACAGAAAGTTAAAAATATAAATGTAGATCTGTGTATATATTTTTCTTTCAGAAATAAATCCCCCTTCCCCCCTCCCACTGGGTAAAAGGAAATATTGCACTTTCTGCTCTCATAACTAAGGTGACAGGTTCCAGAAGAACCTTTCAAGATTATCAGGAACATCAGGACTAGGGCCGTTTAACCTAACTCAGACCATATGGAGACAGTCAGGTCTCCAGCTTGAGCTCTTTCCAGAATGAAAGCACTGCTTTCAAGTTATAGCCAGGAGCAGAGCATCCGCCAGCCAGTTGTGCCGGCCGCTGGGCCCTCATCTTCAGCAGAGCTTCCTCACCTGTGCTCCCAGCCCAACGGCAAAGGCAGCTTTGTTCCACCTCTGATGCTTTCCTACTCACAGTGGCCGTGGCCTCTCTGGGGGGAAAGGTGCTGGTTGGAGCGGGCTCTGGGAGGATTGTTCCAGTACTATGCCTAGGACCCCTACTCTCTGGGAGAAGCTGCAGGCACACTGAGGGGCAGTCTGGCCGCCCTCGGAACTCACACATCCACAAACAAATGAAGGCTTGAGAAGATTTTTAAACCTAAAGTCTATGCGAGTGTTTACTTCAACAATTTGGGAACGTCGGGACTTGGTAATTTGTCCTTTCCCAAGGCTTTTCTCTGATTCCAAAAAATAAATCCTCCCTCCCCATTTGGACTGTTGTGGGCTAGAGGCTACTCAGGAGTTGTCCACCACCTGGTGGGGCAGTGTGACAGAGGAGCCATTAGGGAAGGCAGCTGGCTTATCACGCCCCTTCAGGAAAAAGGTCAGCAGCTCCCCCTTCCCCTTCACAAAGATAGGACCTCGCCTCACGAAGCGGAAGCCGTACTCTCGGAGAATGGCTTGTGTTTCTTCCACTACCTAGAGGGAGAACAGAGTGAGAGCATGGGGTTAGAGTGAGCCAAGACTCAAGGTGAAGACGGGGCCTTGGTGGCTGGGGCTCAGAATTGACCCAGGTGGAGCTAAAACTTCCATGACCCACAGATCCCAGTCTACACCGGGCCTCAGTGTTCTCCAAACTGCCCAAGGCGGAGAACAGTGAACCACAGGGCAATTTGCCTGGAGCCCTCCACTCTCCAGACAGTCTTCGTCCTCTGTCTCCTTGGGACAGCCAAAGGTTGCCTGTGTGGCAGCACTATTGTTTGGAACTTTTACTTCCTGCTCATCTGTCCCCCTGCCCATTCATGGAGCTTTTCTGCCAGTCCCAGGATTACTTCGGGGGAGCCGCTGGAGCCACAAGATGTCAGGAAGTTCATCCCAAGCCAGGATGTTCTTACCCAGAACGTAAAACTAAATTTTGCAAATGGAGTTGAAATATTTTCTCCCTTTACTGAGGCTAGCTATAGCGGCATCTCTTCCCACTCTTGTCTTAATCTCAGCACTGCTGACTTAGTATTCTGGGCCAACAAGAAGGAGGCAGCTCCAGTGGCAAACATGTACCAGCCCAGTTTTGTTCCCTTCCCCTGAATCAGCACATGCTCAGCTCTGCTGCCGGACATACCTGAATGTTGCCCATGACCCCTGTGGACTCCATCCTGCTGGCTACGTTGACTGTATTGCCCCAGATGTCATAGTGTGGTTTCCGGGCTCCAATGACGCCAGCCAGTACCCCGCCTTTGTTCATGCCTGGGGTAGAGGCAGAAAGTTCAGCACAGCCATGTGCCAGACCCTTCCATCACCGCTGTTTCAGAAGTTGCCAACTCCTCTTACACTGCTCATCACCTGACCCTACCACAAGCTTCTGATTCCATGCCATATTCCTCGTTATACTTGTCTTAGAACTAAACTCTAAGCTACCAGAGAGCAGAAATCATCTATTTATCCTGCCTTCGTAGGTGCTTGGCAAATGTCAGCTGTCCCCAACATGCTCATTAATTCACTCTGCAGCACAGTCATGAATTTCTCTCTAACGCAAACAGTACTTCAGGTCTTCTGTGATCTCACCCAGGAGTGGAACCCCACCCGCCCATCCCCCAGTTCGGGGTAGCAAGTGACATTAACTCCTGGCAGTCTTTCAAAGGACAGGCTGGACTGAGGTGAGCAAAGTCCCCTCAGCAGACACAGAAACCCTCTTGCAAAGGTAGCCAGGAACTGGGACTTCCCAACCAGATTCCGAAGGAAGGAAGGGCTACTACAGTAAGCAATATGGGGTATAGCTGATCACCATTTCATCAATCTGAATTTCAAGTCTGACCACTTAGAAGAAAAACGGGAGTAAATTGCAGCTCCTTCCACCTCTATGAGTGTGGACCACCCCAACTGAAATGCCTCCCGTCTTTCTAAACCTCTCTGCTCTGAGTCCCCTGCCTTGGAAGGGAGCACGTGGAGGGGCAGGCAAGCCTAGAGCCCTCACCTATGCGCAGCATGAAGTTGTTGAAGGACTGGTTGTTGATGTTTGTAAGCGTGTCCTTCATGGCCAGTGCAAAGTCAGCCAGATCGGCCAGGTGCTGCCAGCGCTCCTTCTCTGACTTTTCTTCCTGTGCCAGAGAGCAGCAGTGAACACATCAGAGGCTGGTCCAGGCCCATCACTGCCCAGCCTGCTCCCCTCCTTCCCGCTGGGAGGCGAGTTCCTACACCTGGTTGGTAAAGGCCTCATTCTCTACTTATTTCCACAAAGGGCCAGCAACCTCTTCTACTCCAACTTGTCACTGTGACAAATAAGTTTACCCAGTTGCCACTAATAGGTCTTGGACAAAGACTGGGTAATGCTGGTAGGGAATAAAAATCCTACCCAGCCAGCCCAGCTGCTTCCTGGTCTGTTGTGTCTTATTACCACCTTGTCTTTAAATTTTGTATGGTTGTCCTTGTTTTGATTCTTCAACTAGATTATAAGCAACTTGAGGGTGATCGCCCACCTTAGACATGTTTCTTTAATTTTATCCATAAAATAGAGAAGGTAGTGGTTCTTACATCATAGCACAGTTGTAAAGATAAAAGAAAATAATGACGTTTTAAGAATGTTTTCAAACAGATGTTTTACTTGGGACCTAGTAAGCCCAGTGGAGGCCCCCACAGCTCATTTCCTCTCTTCACACCTTAAGAGTTGGCTTAACAGGTCTGAGCTAGCTTAACATAAGAAATAGGCTGCCATCAGCCAGTGAGTTCTGAAGGCTCCCCTTGTCTAACAAA
This sequence comes from Trichechus manatus latirostris, assembly GCF_000243295.1. NCBI lineage: Eukaryota > Metazoa > Chordata > Mammalia > Sirenia > Trichechidae > Trichechus > Trichechus manatus. The sequence continues at coordinate 4,275,757 of NW_004443988.1, forward strand.
ATCACTTCTCCATCCTGGAAGCTGTCACTGTTACATAACTGCATGATGACTCCCAGTTCTCAGTCCTCTACTGCAATGATGGCCGCAGTGCACACAAATCATCTGACGTCTGGCTGGAGCTGTGGAGTAGTGGTGGGGGGCTGTGCATTCTATGGGTGCTCTGCTCATAAAGCTGTCCTCAGTAAATCCTACTTCATATTTGCATTGCATGGTGCTAGTGTGTGTGTCTGTGGCCACTTTGTACACCAGTACTAATAACTTCTCATTTCCCGCCTGCTAGGTATGGGCTGCCCATCTCTTGCCTCAGGGGCAGAGCCTCATCTCCTCTAGCCACTGGGTATTTAGTTACCTTGTTGGAGCCAGTAAAACCGTTGGTATTGACATCTGGGGTGACTCCTGAAGCTGCCATGTAGGTACTGCCAATGGTTTTGATCTTGGTAATGATCCGGAATTTGGGATTGTCCAGGAGCTGAGGCCAGGATTATGGAAGAGAGAATTGTCAACACAGTCAAGGAAGATGCATGCGCCAATTAAATGACAGATTTCCTGTTTACCGGCACCCCACAAAACACTTGAGAGATGTTTTCCCAGTAGAGGTTTATTTATTCCGCCACTTATCTGCCATGTGACACTGAGCCTCTTTCCACAACCTTAACAGTGAGATAAAATGGTCAGTCTCCTAACGTGGTTGAGCATGTATGTAAAAGCATTTTTCCTGGTATACAAGTTACCCAATAAATGTTTACTGAATCTGAATTTGAGGGTAGGAAGAGTCAGAGGGGCCTCAGGATCTTGTCTTGGCCAATCCTTACCCTATGAACTTGTAGGTGATTCCCCAGGCTCCCACTTCACCCCTCAGATCCCAGCATTTCCAGATGGCTGCAGAAGTCCATACATTACCGGGAGGGACTTATCTGGAAAAATGTAGCCAGTCTAGAGTAGCTCTAATTTCCTTTAACTTCTGCAGCCTGTCCAGGGACGAACAATCTGGAAGAGGCTAGCTTTGTGGCAGAGGAGAATGGCAGGATGGGCACTCACAGAGTCAAAATCTGAGATGATCTCATTGAGGAAGCGCAGACACTCAATGCCACCGTTATTGATACTCTCCTCCGTGTAGAAGTCAGCAAAGTTGGGCAGGGAGGCAAACATGACTCCGATCTCATCGTAAGACTGGCTGTACAGCTCCTAAAAAGAGGTGAGTCAAGGTGCTCAACCAGTGTTTGGATGGATAATGTGTTCAAGAAATGAACCTCACTTCCTTGGAACGTGTGATATGTGCACTCAACTCTTTGGACACATGCATCTCCCAGATTACCCTAACTTGGCATAATGAGATACAGCTTATCACAACTCTGAATACTCAAAAAAAAGCTTCTCTCGTCCCTGTAACAGCCCTAGCCATGAGGAAGAGGGTACAGCAGAGCTGGGAAATGAGGCCTAAGAACTTCTGTGTTGAGAAGATCACAGTTGACAGAAAGGTGGGCTGTAGCCAAGGCCTTGTCTTCTGCAACATGGCCTCACAGAGACATGTGGACCATATGAACATGATGTCTTTAAGAACAGGCCTGTGAAATTCATTTTTGCTCATATTGTGATTGCTGGTTAGATCCAGCCTTGTCCTGACCCCATGTCCTGAGAAGGCCTGGTTCCAGAGAGGCTTATGGCGGTTAAGAGCAGATAGAGACAAACAGCCTCCTGGCTGCAGGCTCCAGCATGAGGGCCCACTCCTCACCTCATCTCTCTTCTTGGAACCCAGGAAATGGCGGGCCACGTGCTCAGGCAACATGTTGGTGACCAAGGCCTCGTTCCAGCGTCGCATCTCATAAACACGTTCCTTCTGGTCATGGACCTCAATCTTCCACAAGAACAGGGTCCGTGCCAGTTTTTCCACCTGCAGACGCAGACACAGGCAGGGTCTGTGCTTTAGAGTGGCCATTGGATGCAAGATGAGAAATAGGACTGTGAATGGAGGGGTTCTACTTGGAAAAACTGGAGAGAAGATGGCTAATTGGCAAGGGAAGTAAGGCCCAGGAAGGATTCACCTAATCAAGAAGGCCGCCCTACAGCTGCGGCGAGGATCTGGCATCCCAACCTCTGTGATTACAGCAGAGACCTGAGAGGCCTCCTGGGACCTAATTTGAGCTACAGCTCTGACTTCTGGGTGGTGGCAGCAGCGAGGTTCTCCACACCCAGGGTGAATTCCCCATTTCCAGCAGGCTCTATTTGGTCAGTAAGTGACCTGGAAGGCTGTACTTCCCTGGAAGACCACTGGGTGGCACTTGAGCTAACATGGAGCAGTAAGCCCCTTGTATGGATACTTGCCCTCTCTTCCTCTCTTCTTTTCCTTTAAACAAAACAGAATCTTTATCAGCTCCTTTCCCTTTCTCTTCTGGCTATGTGGTCAGTATGCAAGTGACCCCCAGAGCCAGGGTGAGTGCAGAGGCTGTGAACCCTGGCCTAGAGAATAGATTTTATCCAGGCTTTTGTGCCAGCATCCACCCTCTCTCCTTTCTCCTTGCCACTTACCAACCCTTTCCCACCCCGCCCCGGCCCCACCACATGAACCCTTTAACATCCTGACGGAGGTCAGAAGGCAGAAGTAAAGACGGTCTCCCTTGCATTACTGAAGAGGAAGCCAGAATACCAAGAAGGCAGCGGCTTGACTAGGGTCCCATGCTACTTGGGTAAAGGGAACTAGCATTCCTAAGGAGCTTGGGTCTTAGACCTTTGGACTGCTTCTCCAGGAGGCTCTGAAAGGAGTGAGCAAAAGAGGAGGAAGTTCTGAAAGGAGTGAGCAAAAGAGGAGAGGGGGGCATGCAGGCACTCACATGGCGGGAGAAGTAGTAAAAGCTCAGCATCATGACGAACATCATCACTGTCATCGAGTACTTAGAAGGCATCAGGGGCAGCCTGTGTGATAGAATTCAACTGAATGAGGACCCGGGCGGCCCTCCTGGAAGGGAGTTTTATTCCCTCTGACTGGCAGGCTGTGCCAGGGAAGCCACAGGAGGCCCAGTGTGGAGGGGGGCCTGCGCTGTGCTGTTTCCTGTCACCCTAGGCCCCAGAAACTCCCTCCAGCTCTTCTGACCCTTTACGTCAAGTGCAGACTCCCTCAGGGCAGTAAAACTTTCTTGAATCATTGGTCCCCTATCTTAACAGCCAGCCGACACGGGCCCCTCCTGGCTACCCCTGGTGTCTACTTTGGGCTCCTATCTAACAGCCAGCCGACCACAGGCCCCTCCTGGCTACACTTGGTGTCTACATCAGGGCTGCTCCCCAGATGTTTAATGAATACTGCATCACTGGGCTCATCACAGAGTAGCTGCGGCCATGTAGGAATTAGGAGAAAGGAGAGACTGACATCGCAGTGATGGGACTAAGGCACAGTTTTACCATGTCTCTTTATAAGACTTCCCCATGTTTTTGTGTGTGGAACCGTAGTTCATTAATTTTCATTACTGTATAGTATTCTATTGTGTGAATATACCACAATTTTTATATCCACTTACTGTTGTTGCTGTTTGGGTTGTCTTCATTTGTTTCCTGTGTGTGTACTATGAAAGATGCTCCTGTGAACCTTCTTGTACATACATCATGGAACATACATATGCACATGAATTTCTCTAAGGTATGTATCCAGCAGTGGTATTGCTGGGTGATAGGTCTGTCTAATTTCAACTTTACTTAATAACTCCACATTGTTTTCTAAAGTGGTTGTACCAATTTATACTCCCACCAGGAATGTATGAGTTAACCACTGTACTTGATATTGTCAGACTGACTCTTTTCTTTTTGCCAAACAGGTAGGTGTGTGGTGTTTCACTGTGGTTTTAACTTGCCCTTCCTTGGTTACTAACAAGTGTGAATGCCTTTTCACGTACTGTGGGCCATTTCGATTTTTTCTTTTGTAGAGGGCATTTTCAAGTCTTCTGCCCACCTTCTATTAGCCTATCTGTCTTTTTAAAATTCACTTGAAGGTCTAGTAAAATCACTGAATCATGAAATTCTAAAACCTTAGAGCTAGAAGGGACCTTAGAGAACTTCTGGTCTAATATTCTCCTCAACAGATGAAACTGAGACTTAGGATAACTGTAGTCCCACAGAGAATTACTGACTAGGGCAGGATAATCATCCAAGTCTTCTAACTGCAGGTGTTGTGTTCTTGCGTCTACGTTTTCCTGCTGCCTCCCTGCCCTGCCAGGAAATTAAGTGTGGCTCTCATCCATCTGGCTGTTCTGTTTCTTCACTTCAGCCTAGCCTCTTTGTCTCACCCATCAAACCGCACTGCTTCTGCTCTCCCAGCATCACTCCCTTTGACTTAGAATCAGCCAGGATGTCCAGGTTCTAACTAAACTCATTCTACCTCCTCCCACTCCAGAGACACTCATTCAGTGCTCTAACCTACACACAGCCCCAGAATATGTGCCTTTGGAAGGGTGAGATCATGGGGTTTGGCATGCTGTATTCCCTATCTCTAAAAGAAGCTGACTCTGAATACAGACAAGAAGGGCGAAGCAGTAACACTTACCTATTGGTCCCATTGAGCCCAGGAGTGGAAAATACCTGCATCTTCTCTAAGGTGATGATGGGAACCCTGTGGAAGAGATGACAACACACTCAGGCCCATCTGGGTTCGAGAGGCTGGTGCCCAGCCAAACACTGAGGCAGACCAAATCTTTCACACATTAAGAACAGAAGGGACCTAATGCAAGGTCAAAGCCACCCAGGGGTGTGTCTGTGAGAAGCCATGAACCCTGATTCCCATATAAGCCTTCACAGAACCTAGAGGCAGAAAGCCTCCTCAGGGCAGGCCTATGGCCTTGAAAGGGGCACTTGGGGGTGGGGAAAGGAGACAAGGCAGATCCCAGTCAGGCTTCATCTTACTCATGCTCCTGAAAACGTCTGTGGTCGTATTCATCAAAGATGGGGCACCAGGCATAGAGGTTGATAATGGCCACCGCGCCCGTGACGAGCAGCATGAGTGTGAGCTTCACCATGTGGCTGACCTGCACCAGCATGATGGTGGCGATGAGGGACAGCACAGCAACATAGTTGTAATACTTGGGGTTCGCCATGCAGCCATCCTGCTCCTCCACTATCCCTGCAGTCCTGTTGCTGGGCCCCGTGTAGTACTGGAGACAGCTAAGCTGGAGGTGAACACGGGGTGCAAGGGAATAGCAGACACTGGTCAGAGAATCAATGTCATGGCAAGTGTACGTTCCACTGCCACTTCCCACAGGTCCCTCAGAAACACAAAAAAGACAGGAGAATTCACCAGGGAACAATCATATAAAAGTAATTCCTAGTATGAGCTTCACCATCATCTCATTTGATGTTCACAGAAATTCTGTATTTTTAGTATTGCTTCCATTGTCTAGAAAACCCAGAGAAGCAGGGTTTACCCAAAGCAGCACAATTAGTAAGTGGTAAAACCAGTACTAGAAGCCATGGTGGCGCAACGGTTAAGCACTTGGCTGCTAACTGAAAGGTTAGTTTGAACCCACCCAGCAGCTCTGTGTGACAAAGACCTGGAGATCTGCTCCTGTAAAGATTACAGCCTAGAAAACCCTATGGGGCAGTTCTCCTCTGTCACATGGGGTCGTTATAGGTTGAAAATCAACTCGAAGGCTCCCAACAACAACAAAACCAGAAGTAGGATAAGTCTTCAGGCTTCAAGTCCAGTACACAATTCTCCACATCACACTGTTGCTTAAGGAGGGGCCGTGGGCCAGTCAGTCAGCCTCCACTCACAGCTTCCCTGAATGACCAGCCAGTCTTGGCTAGAGCACTTCCGTTCCGCAAAGCTCACTACCTTCTAGAGTCCGTTCACCGAGCCCATTGCTGGGCAGACAGAGTCAACAGAACATGCATCCATAAACTGACTTGAACCTGCTTTTCTGTAACTTTCACCCACTGGAGCTTGTCTGACTTTTGGGAGATTCTTAGCACGTGATTCTAGCATGTGCAAAGTGTTACTCTCTCCCAGTTTTTCACCTCTCCACCGGTGAAAGGATCTCCACATGTCCTGCAGAGTGACCATGACCATGTTAAACGGTGGCCCATTCTGACCATGCCAGGGGTCTGGGGCTTCTCTTCCCTAGGCTGTGGGCACTGTGCAGGCCATGGACCTGCTGAGTTCTGGACCTTCTGACTGCTGGTTCCAGCTGGATTTTTGATCAGTTGGTTACAGCCCTAGAGCCTTTTCATCTACACTGCTGCCGAATACATCTCCATGCTTATTCCTGCATTTAAACTGTTAAAGAAAATAAAGCAAGTAATATGACAATGTTATATTTGAAAAAAGTGGGCCCTTTAAGAGCATGCACTGGTACTACCAAAACTGGATAGCCATGATGACTGACCAGAGAGTACTAACAGCAGCCGACATCAATGCTCACTAAATGTCACATCTGGTGGCTCTGAGTCGATAGGTCCTGTCGCTTCTCCCTAAGAAAGCAGCAGGCTGCCCCCTCATGGGGCTCCCTGCTTCTCCATGAGCTGAGGAGAATACAGGAGAGCAGGAACAGGTAATTTTGTCTGCCCCCTGCCACTGGGCTCTGTGAAGCTGCCATCCCCTGACCCTCCTCTAGGAAGGTCTGGCCATGTTCCAATGGGTGAAAGCTAAGCAGACGAGAGCTCCTTTAGTGGAACAGGTATGCTTCCCTGGTCCTGACAGATACCCGGCACTAGCCACACTAAGGGGAACTGAAGATATACAGAGTGCTTATGAGCATTGTGTACCTTGACCAATGAGATATGGAGGAAGAAATCACAGGATTGGAATTTAGAACTGCTTCAATTCTTGGCTCTGTCATTTACTGGCTGTGTGACCTAGAACAAGTGAGTTAACCTTTCTGAGCCTCAGTTGTGTCATATGAATCTGCAGATAATACGGATGTCTTAGGATTGTTATAAAGATTAAATGAAAAGCGCCCAGCACAGGGCCAGGCACATGTTTTTGGGCTCCTGCATTCTAGAGAGGGAGGCGCTATGGGGAAATAAGCCAGTCTCAGAGTTTTCCTGGATGACAGGGAGAAGCCCCCCTCCATTTGGCCAGGGTGATCTGCTCCAGAGCCTACCACTCCAAACCTGTGTCTAGTGGTGCAGGAATGGGTTGGCAGACTGCTCATGCTGGCCAATATGGAAGCCCTTCTCCACTGAGAGCAGGGTGTCCCTTCAGCAAGGACAGCAGGAGCTTACCATGTCCACAACGTTTGCCATAACCAGAATGAAGATGGCTAACATGGCCCAGGTGTTCCTGGCCCAGCGAGTCCGGTCAATCCACGTCGAGAAGGCCACGAGCTTCTTAGGAAAGGCCTAGAAAGAATGGGATTTCAAGGGCCATGAGCGTTCGTCAGCCTCTTCCCCTGTAGATATGATTGCTAACAACTCGGGCTACTTCCATACTCTAGTCCCAGGAACCTAAAAAGTAGTACTTTGTGTGTGGGTCAACGGAAAACTGACAGAGTAGGACAGAGCTGAGAGGAGAGCTCAGGGGTCCTGGCACTCTGCATCAATTCTCCTCAAGGAGTTTGTGAAATACTACGGCCTCCAGGTATGGAAGCCCTTTCCAGAGCAGACTCAGTGACCACCCCAGGAGGCTGTGGGCAGCACCAGCCAGCAGTGGCCCACTCCCCATCTCTGGAGGGGGGCGAAGCCAGGTCAGGGAATGGTTTTCAGCGCCAGCCACACTAGCTGGTTGCCATCTCTGCCTAGCTACCCCTGCCCTTTCTGGGTCAGTATACTTAAATACTCCAAGATATCCGACAAGCCACCCACCAGATTAATCTTCCTAAAATACTGCTTTTTCCATGTCTTTCTGATCAAAAACTCTGTGTGGCACATCCAGGGCCTAGAGGAGAAAGCATTAATCCCGCTACTCTGATTTTCAAGGTCCTTCACAATCTGAGCCAACCTACCTTCTGGCTGAGCCTCCACTGCTGTTCTACTCAGGCTCCCATTTATCTAGAGTCTGGCTTACTCACCCACCCATCCACCAGCACCATAGCTCACCAGAGCCCAATCCATAGTGGCTGCTCTGCTGATAATGAATGGCTGAATGAATGAATGTGCAATAAATGAATGAATGGATAAATAGCTGACAGATCCTAACAGAAGACAGTCTACTGGTAAAGATTTGATGGGAAGCATAAGTCCATCAATACCCAGTTTCACCGGAAAGCACACTCACTTCCCAGGGGGCTTCTGAGCCAAAACAACAAGTGCTTCTTACCCGGGGAAAGATGGCAGCCAGCGAGCAGATTGTCAGGACCAGGAGCAGAATCTCCCCAACCACAAAGGTCACATAGTTTGTCATTAGCCTATAAGAGGGAAGACAATTGGGAAGGGGACCAGTGAGACTGGGTGAGGGGTTAGGAGAGTAAAAGAAAGAAGACAGGAAAAGTGAAGGCCCTCCAAGCAAGGCACAAGCCTGTACCCCAAAAGTTCCATGTGACACCAGGGAGTCATCACCGCTTGCTGTACAGAACATGATAAAGAGGACCTGACCGGAGGGGCCGCCAACTACAGGGCCTGGGCATGGGCAGCCATCCCCAGATGTGACTGTTGACTGGGCATTTCCCAGGTAGAAGAAGACTCGTAGGTGCCCCGGGCAGAGCCCAGTTAAAACTTGGGAAGTGATTCTTAGGAAGGAGCATTCTGCCATATAGCTATGATGAAAGAAGAGAGAGTATAGAACAGGTTGTTGTCAGCTGCCATCAAGTCTGCCCCTGACTCATAGTAACTCCATGTACAACGGAATGAAATGCTGCCTGTTCCTGCGCCATCCTCATGATTCACTGCAGATGAGACTATCGTGATTCACAGTTTTCATTGGCTGATTTTCAGAAGTAGATGGACAGGCCTTTCATCCTAGTCCATTTTAGTCTGGAAGCTCCACTGAAACCTGTTCAACATCATAGCAACACACGAGCCTCCACTGACAGATGGGTGGTAGCTACACATGAGGTGCACTGATAGGGAATCAAACCCAGGTCTCCCGTGGGCAGCTCCCTTATTGTTGAAGGCTAATGAATTATTCTTTGACAACTGCCCAAAGCTTTACAGTTGACAAGGTCCTTCCATGTTCTTTTTATCTCATAACTCGGACGCACTTGCTGTCTCCAAATTCTCCTTCCCATTCTCAAACCTATTCCCATTTGATTTTCACCCAACCACTCCACTGAAAGTGCTCTTGTCGAGAGCACCAAAAACCTCCATGTTGCCATATTCAATGTTCGATTCTCGGTCACTTCTTATCCCTCCTTGAAATATCTTTCTCCTTAGTTTTCAGGATCTTTTCCATCCTGCACTGGTTCTTTCCTGCCGCCTCCGTGTATAAACACTGCTGTGCCAGTGCCTAGTCCTTGAACCGATTCTGCTTTCAGTCTGCACTACCCCTGGATCATCTCCTCAAGTCTCATGGCTTCTAACACATCGGATATGTCATGCCTCCCAAGGTGGTATCTCCAACCCTACCCTTGTTCTGAACTCCAGATTATATATTCAGCTGATGCCTTGACAACTCCACTTAGTGCCCTAGGCATCTCAAACTTGTCCAAAACCAAACTCCTGAGCTTTACCTCCCCAAACCTCTTTTCTACATTCTCCATCTTGGTTAATGGCAACTCATCCTTCCAGTTACTCAGGTCAAAAACCTTGGGGAAATCCTTGACTCCACTCTTTTCACACTCCACAACCAATCTGTCAGCAAATCCTGTTAGCTCTATCTTCAAAATATATTCAGAATTTATCCATCAATCAATCAAGTTCAGAATCCAACCACATATGGTCATGTTCTCTGCCTTCAGCCTGGCGCAAGTCACCACCGTCGCTTGTCTGGGCCATTGCAATGTTGTGTTCATTGCTATATCCCCAGGCACAAAGTAGGCACTCAATAAGTATTTGTGAAATGAATGAGTTTGATCGTAACGATTTTGAGAGTGGGATGGGACAGGTATTATAGTCTTCATTTTACAGATGAGTAAACTGATACCCTAGGAGCTTTCAGTGACCTGCCCAAGCTCATACAACTAATAGGCAAGGAAGCCATGTCCAGAATTAAAAAGGTGTGATTGAATCCAGGCTCTTTACAGCTCTCCACACTGTAATCAGAGGTGGGCTCCACACCCCATCCTTTTCTGGTAGGAAATCCCAGCGCAAGAGTGATCTACTTGTGGCCCATGGGAGCTGGGGGTGGCTGTAGTCATCCTCCAGTTGGGGCTTCACAACAGTTGGGCAAGGACTCCATAACCCTACCCTGGCCTAGAGGAGCTGCTGCTGTTACAGAGATCACTGTGGGCTCTGACTTTATTAAGATGAGCCAAGACGAGGACGCCACATTGGCCTCGGTGATTGAGGTCGAGGTTGTGTCTCAGTCCCCATCCTTTGTCTCCGTGTTCCAAGATCCACTCTGGGGCCCATCCAGCTAAGGTCTCCATCCCCTCCTGGGTCCCTTTCCCTTGCTCTCTCAGCCCTGGTCATCTCCATTTGATGCTAATGCTTCTCCAGAACCGGGGCAGAGAGAAGGGCGTCTCTGGGTCTGCAGTCAGCTAGGGCCCTGGGAATGGAAACACGTCATCAACGCTGTTCTAGTAAGGGGCAAGGAACAGAGACAAGGCCTGCACCCTGACATCAGGTGCCTGCAGAGGTGCTTAACCCCTCATTATCTTTGTGAGGAATCTCAGCACCTTTCGCTTGCCTGGCCCAGGCTGGCCTGGAAACGAGCCCTCATCCCATCAGCTCCTGCCACCACCCCTCGCTCACCCGGGGTCGATGAGTATCTCGACCAATGCCGTACAGAGCAGGACAACGCAGGAGCAGCTGAAGGCGGCCCCACTCTGCTTTTCCTTCTCCACTGAGTAGCGGGTTTCCATCTCAGGGTCCATGAACCGCATAGACAGGAGGAACGTGTTTCTTTTCTTTACTCTGCAGTGCAAACAAGCCCCATGAGACCCAAATGCCACATTTCCTCAGCCTAGCAGGGAAGGAATACAACAGGCCATGCTGAAGATGACTGTAGTCTTCTGAACCCCAAGGCAGGGCCTGACGAGGGCACGTGCTGAGGAGTGAGGGGCCAGGAGATATGCAGTGAGCCACTTACACCTGGGCAGACTCTCGCTCCAGCAGGGCCTCATTGAGCAGCTGGTTGAGCTCATGCTCGTCCTCAGAGGCATCCACCACGCGATCAGCCAAGTCCTGAAGGTGCAGCCTCTGACGGGGGTTGGGGAATGAGGGGTTGTCTGTCTATAAGCCAAAGAGGCAGGGTTATAGAATTTCTCATGGATGTACTCACTGACCTCAAATCTACAGGATTCTGGGACATCAGAGCTAGACAAGGCTTCAGCGAGCACCTCTCTTGACCCTCCACCTTCACCCCATGTAACTGATGAGGAGATGGCATGCGGGAATGAACTACCCAGGTTCCACTGCTAAAAAGGAGCAGAGCTGGGCTGGTAGCCAGGTCTCCCACCCCCAGTGCAGGACTCTTCCTGCACATCTTGGTGCCTCCTGCTCCCTGCCCACCTCCTGGCCCTCAGTGACCCCTCCTGGCCCTCAGCCTTGCATGCACCTGGGTGTCATGCTCCTCGGCTTCCTCCGACATAGAGCTGGTGGTGTTCCCACTGGGCTCCTTGGTCTCGATGAGGGCAGGAGAGCTGGGCTTTGAGGAAGGTGGTGCTCCATTTGGCAGGGCCTGCAGTGGGAAGAGTGGTCATCAGGGCCCCCAGACACTGCCAGCTTCACACCCCTGTGGGCCTGTGGTTGGTCCACCGTCATTCCAGAATTTTCCCGCTAGAGTTTAGAAGGCTTATAGACTCAAAAATGTCACTAGTCAGTTCCTCCTCTAGAGCATTAATTTTAAAATGCTATAATTTTCTAGTATCAGTTCCTATGATTAACAATTTTCTAAGGTGAGAAAGACTCAATTGTTCCTACTCTTATTTCTAAAACAACTCAATGACACAGAGATTCACTGAGGTCTTTTTTGGTGTAGAGCCCTGTCAAATGCCTTCCAAATGTCTGAATAGATCCTATAAATTCCCCCAATGATTAAGTTAAACACAGTGGCAGAGGGATCAGCTCATGCGCCCATTCAACAAGTGTACTGAGTACCTACTGTGTGACAGGAACTTTCTCAACACTACGGTTACAGACAAAGCTCCCTGACCTTGTGGAGCTTACACTCTGATGAGGAGAGGCAGACAATAACTAAACAAGTAAGACAGACAGTGCATACAAAGAGAGTAAGTACCTTGGAGAAAGATAAAGTAGGAGGGGGCAGAGGGACTGCTGGGGTGCGAGGGCAGCGGGTAATTGGGGGAGGTGTCACTGTAAACATGGCATTCCGTAAAGACCTGCAGGTGCAAACCATGCAGCTGCCTGGGGAGGAGACTTCCAGGAAGAGGGTGCAGGCAGTACAAAGGCCCTGGAACAGGTGAGTGCCCAGAGTGTCTGAACAACAGCAGAGGAAGTGAAGGGGGAAAAGGGAGATGAGGTCAGAATGTACAGGAGCCAGACTGTGTAGGTCTCCTGACCCCTAGAGGACTTTGGCTTTTGTTTTGTGTGAGTTGAAAGACCAGTGGAGGGTTTTGAGCAGGAGACTGACATAATTTAACTTAACATTTGTTATGGATTGAATCGTATCCACCCAAAAGATATGTTGGTACTTGTGAATGTGACCTTGCTTGGAAATAGGATTTTTTTTTATTTTTTTATTGTACTTTAGATGAAGGTTTACAGAACAAACTAGCTTCTCATTAAACAATTAATACACATACTGTTTTGTGACATTCGTTGCCAACACTCTCCCCTTCTCAACCTTGGGTTCCCCATTACCAGCTTTCCTGTCCCCTCCTGCCTTCTTGTCCTTGCCCCTGGGCTGGTGTGCCCATTTAGTCTCGTTTTGTTTTATGGGCCTGTCTAATCTTTGGCTGAAGGGTGAACCTTAGGAGTGACTTCATTACTGAGCTAAAAAGGTGTCCGGGGGCCATACTCTCAGGGTTTTTCCAGTCTCTGTCAGACCAGTAAGTCAGGTCTTTTTTTTTTTTTTTGCTGAGTTAGAATTTTGTTCTGCATTTTTTTTTTCTAGCCCTCTCCGGGACTGTCTATTGTGATCTTTGTCAGAGCAGCTGGTGGTGGTAGCCGGGCACCATCTAGTTGTGCTGGACTCAGTTGGGTGGAGGCTGTGGTAGCTGTGTTCCATTAGTCCTTTGTACTAATGGGGAATAGGGTCTTTGAAGATGTTATCAGTTAATATGAGGTCATACTAGAGTAGATGGCCCTAATCCAATATGACTGGTATCCTTATAAAAGGTGGAGAAGAGACACACAGAGACACAGAGGGAAGACACCATGTGAAGACAGAAGCAGAGATTGGAGTGATGCATTTACAAGCCAAAGAATGCCAAGGGTTGCCAGGAACCGCCAGAAGCTGGAAGAGGCAAGGAAGGATCCTCACTAGAGCCTTCGTAGACAGCATGGTTCTGCCAACACCTTGATTTCAGACTTCTAATCTTCAGAACCATAAGACAATAAATTTCTGTTATTTTAAGCTACCCACTTCATGGTACTTTGTTATGGCAGCCTAGGAAACTAAGACAACATTTGAGTAGGGTGACTCTGACTGCTGTCTCAAAAAAGAGAATGGAGGGTCAAGGGTGGAAGCAGGCTGACAGGTTGGGAGTCCACTGCAGTACTTCAGGCACAGGATGGCAGGGCTGGACAGGGATGGTGGCTGTAAGGGGTGAGAAGTGGTGGGACAGCCAATAGGACTTGCACATGGACTTTAACAAGAGGAGTCAAGGATGACTTCAAAGTTCTTGTCTTGAGCAAGTAGAAGAATGGAGTTCCATTAACTTAAAGGGGGAAGATTGAGGAAGGGGCAGGTTTTGGATGGAGTCGGGAAGAAGATCAGGAACTGTGCTTTGGACACACTAAGTTTTAGATGCCTACTGTATATACAGAGTCCCTGCATGGTGCAAATGGTTAATATGCTTGGCTACTAACTGAAAGGCTGCAGGTTAGAGTCCACCCAGCAATGCCTCGGGACAAAGGCCTGGCAACCTACTTCTGAAAGGTCACAGCCTTGAAAACCCTATGGAATACAGTTCTACACTGACACACATGGGGTTGCCATGAGTCAGAGTCACCTCAATGGCAACTGGTATTGTATATATAAATGGAGATTTCCAAGTGGCTATGAGTTGAATTTAGGGGAGCTGTTGGGGCTAGGTATTGAAATTTGGGAGTTGTCAAAGAGGGCATTTAAAATGAAAAGATTAGATGAGATCAACACCAAGATCAATAAAGATAGAAAGCGCAAGGGCGTCCTACAGCTCAAGTATTAGGACATCAAGGAAAGGGCTCAGAAGCTCTTTAACACTTTGAGGAGGACTCACTTTGATAATTCTTCTCAAACTCTCCTCCTCTTCACTCTACTCAACTAAACCGTGCAGAGCGATTTCTGCTGATGGAATTATATTTGCTACTGTAAATTGCAGAGAAGTAACTATCCTCACTTCTTCCCTAGAGTATTCAGATTTTATTACTTCTGACTCAGTAACTGTTGAGCAGGTTTGGTGATCTGTCATGGCCCCATCCCAGTACACCCTGAGTTGGGAACTTTATAAACAATTGTTTGTTCATCTCACAGTATGAGTTGGTTCCTTATCAAGGCACACTGGGGCTGATGGCTGTTGCAGAGCCTTGTAGTTAAGACAACTGGTAAAATCTACAGCAGGTCAACTTTTCAGTTCCTGAGAAAGGAGACTTAACACTGTGCTGGTATGCAGTGGATGCCTGATAAATATCTGATAAATGACAGATGACAAAGGGTTAATTTCTCTAATAAGCAAAGAGCTCTTGCAAATCAATGAGGAGAAAAAAGGTGGTCAAAGGTTAGACATGCATATGCAACTAACAGAAGAAATCCACCTGACCAACATCATGTTAAAGGGGTCCAGCCTTACAATTAAAGAAATGTGATTTTTTAAATGAGACATCATTGTTTCATTTTTTGGATTAACAAAGATAAAAGCTGTTACAGTGCCCAGCAATGGCCAGGGCACAGGGAGGTGGCAGAAGGTAGGTAGACAATGTGTTAAAATTGAAGTGTACACACTATGCAAAAAACTAACTCAAAATGGGTCAAAGATCTAAATATAAAATCTAAAATGATAAAGATCATGGAATTAAAAATAGGGACAATGCTGGGGGCCCTAATACATGGCATAAACAGAATACAAACTGTAAGTAACAATGCACAAACACTTGAAGAGAGACTAGATAACTGGGCGCGCCTAAAAATCAAACACTTACGCTCATCGAAAGACTTCACCAAAAGAGTCAAAAGACAACCTACAGACCAGGAAAAAATTTTTGGCTACAACGAATCTTATCAGGGTCTAATCTCTAAAATCTGCAAGATACTGCAAAACCTCACCAACAAAAAGACAAATAACCCAATTTAAAAATGGGCAAAGGATATGAACAGGCACTTCGCCAAAGAAAATTCAGGTGACTACCAGACACGTGAGGAAATGCTCACAATCATTAGCCATTAGGGAAATGCAAATCAAAACTACAATGAGATACCATCTCACCCCAACAAGGCTAGCATTAATCCAAAAAACACAAAATAATTAAATGTTGGAGAGGTTGTGGAGAGACTGGAACACTTACACACTGTTAGTGGGAACGTAAAATGGTACAATCACTTTGGAAATCTATTTGGTGCTTCCTTAAAAAGCTAGAAATAGAAATACCATACGATCCAGCAATCCTACTCCTTGGACTATATGCTAGAGAAATAAGAGCCATTACATGAATAGATATATGCACACCCATGTTCACTGCAGCACTGTTCACAATAGCAAAAAGATGGAAACAACCTAGGTGCCCATCAACGGACAAATGGATAAACAAATTATGGTATATTCACACAATGGAATATATGCATTGATAAAGAACAATGATGAATCCATGAAACATAACATGGATGAATCTGGAAGGCATTATGCTGAGTGAAATTAGTCACAAAAGGACAAATATTATGTAAGATCACTATTATAAGAACTGAAAAAATGGTTTAAACACAGAAGAAAACATTCTTTGATGGTTACAAGGGTGGGGAGGGACGGAGAAGGGTATTCATTAACTAGACAGTAGACAAGAATTATCTTAGGTGAAGGGAAGGACAACACATACTACAGGGGAAGTCAGCACAAGTGGACTAAATGAAAAGCTAAGAAGTCTCCCAAAAACAACCAAACACTTTGAGAGAGAGTAGCAGGGATGGGAGTCTGGGGGGCCATGGTTTCAGGGGACATCTAGGTCAATTGGCATAACAAAGTTTATTAAGAAAATGTTGTGCATCCCACTCTCGGGAGTGGTGCCTGGGGTCTTAAAAGCTAGCGAGCGGCCATCTAAGATATATCAATTGGTCCCAACCCATGTAGAACAAAGGAGAATGAAAAACACCAAAGACACAAGGAAAATATTAGCCCAAGAGATAGAAAGGGCCACATAAACCAAAGACTCCATCAACCTGAGACCAGAAGAACTAGATGATGCCCAGCTACAACCAATGACTGTCCTGACAGGGAACACAACAGAGAGTGCCTGATGGAGCAGGAGAAAAGTGGGGTGCAGAACTCAAATTCTAGTAAAAAGACAGACTTAACGGTCTGACTGAAACTGTAGGGACCCTGGAAGACATGGCCCCTGGATTCTCTGTTAGCCCAAAAGTAAAACCATTCCCGAAGCCAACTCTTCAGACATAGATTAGACTGGACTATGGGACATAAATTGATACTCGTGAAGAATGTGCTTCTTAGCTCAAGTAGATACATGAGAATAAATGGGCAGCTCCTGTCTGGAGGCGAGATGAGAAGGCAGAAAGGGCCAGGAGCTTGTTGAATGGACATGGGAAATCCGGGGTGGAAAGGAGTGTGCTGTTACAGTACAGGGAGAGCAACTAGGGTCACATAACAATGTATGTATAAATTTTTGTATGAGAAACTACCTTGAATTGTAAACTTTCACTTAAAGCACACACACAAAAAAATTTAAGTGTACCTAACCTTTAACTCAGCATTTCCACTTGTAGAAACGTATGTTTTTCAGGTAGGGGTGGTAAGAAATTGCAAAAAGTCAACTGTGCAAAACTGCTGAAAATCTGGATTGCCTCAAAATGCCACTGAAAGAAGTCTTAAAAAGAGAGCACCTCCCATGTTTCCATTAGAAAAGGTGCTGACTTATTTGTCTGACAAAGTGTTTAAGAAGAGGAAAAATGAAGTCTAATTTGAACACATTCATTCGGCAACTATCGACTGTGCTCCCGTTCTGGGTCAGGCAGCACCCAAGGTGACAGGCACAGCAGTAAACCAGATGGACCCCGCTTCAACACTCACAGAGCATTATCTGCTAATATTTTGGTTTTTAAAAAAATTTTTAGTGAACATGTACTTTCATTTATTTGAGCCCATTACTGCTAAAAGAATTCATTGCAAAATAAGATAGCATTCCAAAAAAACCAAACCTGTTGCTATCAAGTCAATTCCGACTTATAGCGACCCTATAGGACAGAGTAGAACTGCCCCCATAGGGTTTCCAAGGAGTGGCTGGTGGATTTGAACTGCTGACCTTTTGGTTTGTAGCCTTGGCTCTTAACCACTGTGCCACCAGGGCTCCAAGACAGCATTACTGATCAATAAAATAAAGAGCTGTAGATTCAGACAATGCAATAAATTATAAAACCACGGTTGCCAGAGTGTTCAGATTGCTCTCTATACACTCTATGGCAGGGCTGCTTAACCTCTATTTCCTACACACATTTCACGTACCCCTAACCTGTAATTTCCCACATCTCCAGTGACCCTACTAACTGGTGACCTGACAGCTTCTGCAATGCATGTCTGGAACTCGAAGGTCAAGGAACTACTGGCCAATACACTAAGTGGCAGGCGGCTGGCCAGTGTCAAATGCTTCCTCTACCACCTGGGCCCTACGGTTGTTAGCTGTCCCTAGCTGCTGTATCTGAGTCTGCTAATGTTTTAAGGGACATATCAGGGAACACAAAAATTTTTTTAATTTGAAAATTTAATACTAGTGTGAGTACAACCGCTTCATAAAAATGGCTCTGCTGAGGCTCTCTGTGCCTCAGTTCCCTCCTCTGTTGTCCTCATAAGGGTGCTATGTGCTGAGGAGAATTCCTGCCTCAGTTGAGCACTGTGCAAGGATTTATTAAATTTATTAAATAAAATGAGTAAACAAAATAACATAATATTAGAGCAAACTAGAATGAGGGTTGTTGTCATGAAGACTGCTCTGTGACTTTAATGCGGTTTCTAACAAAACCAAGTGGTGCAGGGGTTAAGCGCTTGGCTGCTAACCCAAAGGTCAGCAGTTCGAACCTACCAGCCGCTCTGCGGGAGCAAGATGTGGCAGTCTGCTTCCACGCAGATTGCTGCTGTTGTTGTTAGGTGCCACTGAGTCGGTTCCAACTCACAGTGACTACAGCCTTGGAAACCCTACAGGGGCAGTTCTACTCTGTCCTATGGGGTTACTATGAGTCGGAATTGACTCGACAGCAACAGGATACCAACAAAATCATATTTCCTTTATTTTTTAAAGAAATAGTATTTTTCAAGTTATTAAAAATTTTATATGCCAGTAACTGTAAATTTCCTATCACTTCACAAAGGTAGCTGACTTCTTAAATGACTGTCAACTTTTGTAGAATGACATAAAAAAAGATATATTTTTAATTTGTCCTACTGAATATACTGGAGCCCTGGTAGCATAGTGGTTAAGAGTTCAGCTGCTACCAAAAGGTCAGCAGTTTGAATCCACCAGCCACTCTTTGGAAACCCTATGGGGCAGTTCTACTCTGTCCTGTAGGGTCACTATGAGTCGGAATTGACTCAACAGCAGTGGGTTTGGTTTGGCTTTTGGTTATTGACTATATTAGATATATAGCCATATTAAAAATACAAACAACTCACGTCAATTCTGTGACAAGGTCAAGACTTACTTCATGGGGCACTACTTTCCATCCTGAAATTTCTACTTTTCTGAAAGACAACTTCTTACTGTTCCGGGTCCTTTAGAGCATTTACTATAGCTCAGACTTTACACTCAGCACAAAACACCTTGTCATGTTCTTCACTTTAACACTCAGCACCGAGTGGGATTTTAAGTTACTCAAGGATGGAGAAGATGTCATATAGACCTCTGTGATCCTCCCGGCACCAAGTCAGTGCAACCTGCACACAGGAGGGACCTGGCAAAAGCTGGGAGGCAATGTGGCTGGCTGGTTGGGAGCATGGGCTGTGGTTTCTAATTCCAGCTCTGCCACTTACTAGATGTGAAGCTTGTGCAAGGTTCCTGGCCTCAATTTACTCCTCTGTAAAGTGGGTATAGTAATAATAGCCCACCTCACAGGGTTGTCTTGAGGATTAAGTGAAATAATGGATGCAGAGTACTCAATAAATAGTGGTTATGATTAGACTTTTTGAATGATGAATCTTCTGTTTATGTGTGTGACTGACTTCAGAGCCCCCCATATGTTGGGGGAAGGGAGAAGGCATCTAGTTTTTCTTCAAAACTTTATGAGGGGTCACCTCTTCAGCCATCACTTGTTCAGCCTCATCAGAATGGGCTTTGCATTAGCTGTTAGTTAGGTAAAGCTTCAGCCATGGAATTGTCCTAAACAACATGCCATCCTCAAGAGCCACCAAATTCAATGGATGGACTCCCATGACTGGAAGAATGAAGAGTTGTTTTTTTAAATTATGCTTTAGATGAAGGTTTGCAGAATAAATAGTTTCTCATTAAAAAGTTAGTACACATATTGTTTTATGACAATGGTTAACAACCCCACAACATGTCAACACTCTCCCTTCTCAACCTTGGGTTCCCTATTACCAGCTTTCCTGTCCCCTCCTGCCTTCTAGTCCTTGTCCCTGGGCTGTTGTGCCCCATTAGTCTCATTTTGTTTTATGGGGCTGTCTAATCTTTGGCTGAAGGGTGAACCTCAGGAGTGACTTCATTACTGAGCTAAAACGGTGTCTGGGGGCCATATTATCAGGGTTTCTCCAGTCTCTGTCAGGCCAGTAAGTCTGGAAATGAAGGGTTTTTAAGTGAGAAATTACAAGGAATAAAAACAATTTCCAGGTTCAGCAGAGTATGGTAAAGGGATCGACTTCTGCAATAGCTGCTGGTAGCTTCTAATACGCTGGCCCATCAGGACATCTGTGGTTAGTGGGTAAAACCCGGGGAAGCTGCTGAGTGCACCACAGTCTGTAGAAGCTCAGGGAAACTCCAGGCAAAGGCCAGACCAGAGGGCAGGACCACATGAGGCCTTGGTTTTTTCTGTCCCATTCCTTCTTCATTTTCTACTTATGAAACCTTCCGTGGCCTTGGTTCTCCTACCTCGATGACCAATCCAACTCCACTGGCTTCCCTGCCTACTTCCCGCTGCTCTTGCTGTCCTCGTACTCTCTCCTCTGGAGGCCACATCACTCCTGT
This sequence comes from Trichechus manatus latirostris, assembly GCF_000243295.1. Classification (NCBI taxonomy): domain Eukaryota; kingdom Metazoa; phylum Chordata; class Mammalia; order Sirenia; family Trichechidae; genus Trichechus; species Trichechus manatus. Next base: position 4,296,283 of record NW_004443988.1, read on the forward strand.
GGCTTCAACTGTGCCCTCCATGCAGGGACCCTGACCCCCGGCCCAGCCACTCTCCTGAGTGCCATGGAGACACCTCCAAAGGCCTTCCCTTCGGATGCTGTCTTGGGATGCACTATGTCACCTACATTTCAACTTGACATGAATTCCACCCACTTGTCCCCGACACAGCTTTCCCTGAGAGAACATTATCACTAACTAGTCTCACCTGCACAGTCACCCACCCTCAAGTCCTGCCAACGCTTCTTTTATAATCTCCCTCTTTTTTAATCCCTTCCCTTCCATCCCCCAAATTCAGGCGATGGGGTGTGGACTCACCGAGCCATTGAGGCCATTTTGGGTGGCTGTTTTCTTCACCTCTGGCTTGGAGGCAATGATGAGGTAGGTTTCGATGCCTTTCTCATCTAGGTAATCACAGCGGCTGCCTCCATTACCTGGCTCCACGTCAAACTCTCCTTTCAGGCAGTCCATGGTGCTCTGGGAGATGTGCACGCGCCTAGGTCACAGAGAGAGGCCCTCAGCTCAGGCCGGGGCTTCATCCACCCTGGGACCACGCTGGGCCAGGCTGCTGTCGAGCATGTCTCCCAGGACTTTGGGCAGATGGGCAAGTGGAGACGTGCAGTCAGCGATGCTGCCACCAGGAGAATGGCTGGGAGGTCCTGCTGCTAACGAGCTGCGTGGGGATGCGTCACCCCTTCTCAGCCTCAGTGTTAAATCCGTAAAACGGGAGTAAGACGTTTATCTCACAGGGCTGGTGGGAGGACCAAATGAGATCAGGAATTTAAAAGTCTCTATGAGCTCTCGATTCACAGGGTGCACGTATTACCCACCCTGTCTGATTCTCAGTTGTGATACCTGCTGTGAGGGGTTATAACACCCGTTTCTGAAGAGTCCCCCCTGAGGGACAGTTCACAACGGCCTCTGAAGGCAGCTCCCCGGCCCAGGAAGAAAAGCTGTCCCTGGCGTCAGCCCAGGTGGGGCTTACCCTCAGGTAAGTAAGGGAACCTGCAAAGTTGTCCCTCAGTCTGTCCATCCTGAGGGCAGGGCCTGCTCCACTGACTGACTGGCTTACTGTGTGGAAGAGCTGACGGAAGATATGCAAGTGCTTTGTACACGGCGCACTGCTGCCTCAGAGCCTGTCATTCTCATCACTACTAGGATTAACACCCCTGGGAGGGCTTGGGCATACTGGAGCAGGTGCAATGTGACATCGTCAGAGCCCGGCAGCGACACGTGTAAAGAGGCAGGAGGAAAACTGCTGGGAGGTCCAGGCAGGGGAAGCAGCACCAGCACAGGCCCTACACAGGCCCCGAGGCAGGCACCATGGAGAGCTCACCTTTGCCCAAGCAGAGGCAGGATGGGAGAAGCGCTGCTCCTGGTGGGGAGGGGCCCTTCTCTAAGACACCTTGTCCCTCATCAGGGCCACAGCCCCAAGGGGTGGATGGGGACAGTCCCCTCCCCCACCCTCCCACCTTCCCCCTTGGAGCAGCACTCACCCCGGGATGCCGCCTGACTCCATCTTGTTGGCCACGGTGACGTCGGTGGACCACACGTCGTACTGCCAGCGCTTCTGGCCCAGGACGCCGCCCAGCACAGTGCCCGTGTGGACCCCCACACGCATGTCCACCCCGGTCTTTGTCTTCTCCCGTACATACCTGCCCGGTACACACAGAATGGAGGGGTCAGGGCATGGGTCTCAGCACTGTGGCCATGGCCACCTCCCCCCGCCACAGGGGGCTTCTACACAGACCTGCTCGCCCCCCCAAGGCTGAGGGGAGCCTCCTCCTACTAACTGCCCCAGCTTTCTGCCTGCATTTGAGATAAGTAACCTGCAGTGGGGTTAAACCAGGCCAGGGCCTGGGCCCAGGCTGAGGTCAGATTCAGCAATCCCAGGCCAGTGTCCCTTTTGGGGGAGGGGGCAGGGAGGGTATAAACGGCAGAGTGGGACCTCCAGTTTCTCTCTTTTATTAATAAGCATTCATTTACTCATGTGTGCAAGTCATAGTTCACTGAGCATCTAGTACATGTCAGGCACTGTTCTAAGTGCTACAGACAGAGAGGAAAAAATAGCTATGAGCGTCTCCTTGCTTGAGAACTCCAGGAAGACACAAATAGGGCTCAGAAATCCACCTGCTCATGACTGGGGTGGAAGTTAGTTTCTACCTGAATGACTGCCCCTGGGGCAAAGGCAGCATTTGTTTCTTTGTAGGCAGATACTTAGTCTACAAGTTGGAAAAAATGTAAAGCCACTTCTCTGAGGTGGGAGCTGAGGAGTGGGCCCCGCTGTCCTGGCCTCCATCCGTGCAGGGGGAGAGGCCTCAGCAAGGAGCATCCCTTTCCACTTCAGCGCTTGATGTCACCCCGGGTATACCCAAGGACCTTACGTCCACAAGAGGGACCCTCCTCCCAGGGACGTCCATGCCACCTGCAGTAGTGACAGCAATGGGGAAGAGCAGGGGCAGACGGAGTTTAATGTCCTCATAGCTCATGGGAGGAGAGGGCCACGGGGGAGGCAAGAGCCCTGGCTGGAGGCACAGTGGCCAGGGTCCAGGCCCATGTCTGCTGCCCCACATGCCGTGAGTGTCAGGAGTCCCTTCACTGCTATCCTTTGGCTTCCTTATCCAAGATAAGGGGGTGGCAATCCCTGAACCTCTCTCTGCCTCAGGGTCACGTGAGAAAAAACGGAGAGAAGAGACAAGAGGACAACTGGAAGGAAAGATCCATGCCTCCCGCAAATGTGAGGAGGTGATGAATTTCATGATATGCAACTTCCAGCAGAAAAAGATAATGTGGACTAAGGCCAGAAAAGGATCCCCTAGAGGCCAGAGAAGTCTTGCACTTTCAGCTGTGATAAAGATATGCCAGGTCCCGACTCCCAGAAGCCAGGGACGGGGCGACCTAGCAACACTACATCCCAGTGGGCCAGCACTGCACACCTCGAATGGATCCCTCTGTGGGGGCCTTGGGATGTTCTGGGTCCCACAGCAAGCTGGCGTCCTGACAGACCAGCAAAGACAGCCCGCTTCTTCAACGGTGCCAGAACCGCATGCTCTACGAGGCCCCCTCCCTCCCAGAGGTCCCCTTGAGCACCCCCACTTACGAGATGGCCTCTACCATGGCTAGCCCCATGAGGATGGAGCAGACAGCGTGGTCTTCCCGGTAGTCAGGCAGGCCACAGATGCAGTAGTAACAGTCGCCCAGGATCTTAATCCGCAGCTGGTGATATTTCTGAAAGAGGAGGCATGCACTGTTCCTAGGTCCCTCCTGAGCCAAGGAGGAGTGGGAAAGAAAGCAGAGGAAGGACAGGCGGGAGAGAACACAGTAGACAGAGGAGCCAGCAGGGCCACGGGAGCAGCCCCCATCTTGAACACCGGGCAAGGGTGGGGGGCACTTACCGCCGCCAACTTGTCAAAGCGGGCGAAGAGCTCGTTGAGCAGCTTCACTAGCTCCTGGGCGCTGCAGGCAGAGGACAGCTGGGTGAAGCCCACGATGTCGGCAAAGAGGATGCTGTGGGGGAGGGAAAGTCACAGGCAGGTGAGCTGCCAGTCGGCACACCTGATTCCACTGCCAGCTCCTGCTCCCAGCCCGCAGGCAGTGGGATCACAGCCGAGTGGGGCTGTGCCCAACCCCAAAGGCAACCAGAGCCTGGTCTTTCTAGGGCAAATGCAGAGCTCTGACACCGCACGTCATCCTGTGGACTCCCCCTCGAGGGGCCTCCCCCAGGACCCCATCGGTCAGCCCACCCCACACTGCCTCACTCCCCCTTCCTCGAGTTCAAGGCATGCCTTCGAGGAGAAGCATGGATTTTGGAATCAGAAGTCGAGGTTCTAGCCCCAGTGCTGGCTCCGAATGGTGGGAGACCTCACAGAATTCACTTCCCAGCTCTGGGTGTGTTTCCTCCTTTATAAAATGGTGGGTTGGACCAGAGTTAATCTAAAGTGCATTTCAGCTCTAACACATCTGTCACAAGGCTTCTCCATATGTGGTAAGAAGTTCAGTGAAGGAGCTGAGGCTCACAAAGTGGGGATGCCCTTGCTCCTAGTCCCCAGGGAAAACTCTCAGCCTCCACAGCACTGGGCAGATCCCACAGCCGCTCAGGTCCCCATCCCATCTGCCCTCAGCACTCAGGCCTGACGGGCTGGGCGTACCTGACGTTCTCGTGACGGTACATGTACATGGTGTTGAACTGCTGCTGGTCCTTCTGGCTCTCGTCTTTCTTCATGTCCTTCAACATCTCGTCAGCCACGTGCTTGGGCAAGATGGAAAGCATAAGGTTTTCCTGTGAGGAGGAAAGGGAGGGTCAGTGGGGAAGCAGGATGTGGCCTGTAGTTTCCCAGGACAAGTTCAGACACCTCTGGGAGGAAACTGCCTGGTCCTGGAGACAGATGTCAGCCAGGAACCTCGCTAGGCCTGACAGCTCAGACCCCACACCACGAGGCAGCCAGGGGCCCAGGGAGGGTTGTGAGAGCGCTGCAGAGACCTGGGGGAGTCTTCTTGACCTTGCAAGAGTTGTGGGCGCTCCTACATTGGTCCACCCTCTTCTGCTCCTGCGTGATGAGCTCCCTAAGGGCAGAAGTCGCTGCTGAGTCACCTTGGTGTCACTCACCACAACCTGCATGGAGCAATCAATCCTTCCAGAAATTCAACTTGATGGACCACCTACTACATACCAGGCACAGTGCTAGATGCCAGTGAACCAGAGGAGTGAAAGCCTTTCTACCCTCGGGGAGACAGATAAGTGTGTCCACTGCAGGAGAGTGTAACACATACAGGCAGTCCCGGGTGATGCGCCAGATCTGTTCCTAGGTCTGCCGTTAAGTCGAGTTGGTAGGTAAGTCAGAATAGGTACATTCGTTTCTTATTTAGCGTCCGTCAAATGTTTGCCTTAGTATATAGTATATATTTTACCCTTCTATGCGTATAAAACACTCAAGAAACACTTTCAATGTTTTCATGAGCGTCACAAGTAGTGCCTGCTTTGGTTATTATGAACCATTGTCTTTAACTCACATTTTTAATACAATAGGCTTTACGGCAGTCTGTTCTGAAGTACCACTTGTCCATAAGTCAGACGTTCTTAACCTGGGGACTTACTGTACCACGATTAGAGACGTGAGAGCCAGGGACTATCAAAGAAAGAAGGAAGGTGTCAGAATCAGTCAGGGGAAGAAGGAAGGACTTACCAGAAGTGAGGCTGGAAGAGTCTTGACGACTGAGATGCTAAGGGCATTTCTGCCAGAGGGAACCACACATAGGAAGGCACAGAGACAGAGAAACTATACCAGATTCAGGGAACTGCAAGCAATTCAGTGGCGGTAGAAGCAGTGAAAAATACACCTAGAGTGGAAGGCATGGTTTATCAGGGGTCAGTAAACCACAGCCTGTGGGCCCTATCTGGCCACTGCCTGTCTTCATAAAGGAAGTCTCACTGGCACCCAGCCACGTTCACTAGCTTACATATTGCCTATGATTTTGTACCACCACCGCAGAGTTGAGTAGTTACAACTGTGTGGTCCACAAAACTGAACATATTTACTGTTTGGCCCTTTGCTGACTTCTAATTTAGATCAGGAAGGGCCTTGTGTGCCAGGCGGGGAGTCTGAAGTCCTTCCTGAGCACTGTGGGAAGCTGTGGTGGACATTGGCAGAGGAGCGGATGTGTGTTTTAAGAAGATCATGCTGGAGGACAGACGCGGGTGTGGGGCAGTGACAGAAGTGGTGAGACCAGTTAGGAGCTACAGGGTAACCCAGGCCGGAGGACTGAGTGCCCGAGAGAAAAGCACCAGGCAGGGGCTGGACCTCTGGGTGGAACAGAACCTGCAGGGCGTGTTGGGTGTGAGGGTGATGGGTCTGTGGCTTGGCATCTGGGCGGATGGTGCCAATCTCTGAAATAAGGAATAAAGGAGGGAAAACAGATGTGGGGGAAATGGGAGTTTGGTTTGGGCCACGCTGAGCCTGAGGGGCCTGGGAGACCTCCATGCAGAGCTGCCCTGCAGGCGAGGCATGTGGGCTAGTCCTGCAGGTCTGGACACCGTGGCTGTGGGAGGAGCGTGAAGCTGGGGCTCAGAGTGAGCAGAACAGAAGGTCAGGCAGAGGAAGCAGAGCCTGCACCGGAAATGGGAGAGGATGGTCAGAGAGAAGAGCAAAGCCAGAGAGCAGATACTGCTTCTGCTGTCTGGGGGAGGAACAGCCAAAGCTGGAAGGTGCTGCAGGGAGATCATGCCCGGGGATAGCAAAATGCCCACTGGGTGTGAGAAGACAGGTCACCTGGTGACCAGGGGAGAGTTCTGAGGAAAGTGAGGGCCACAGTGGGTGGAGAGGAAAGGAGAGAGCAGAAACAGGTGCAGGCTGGTCTCAGGAAGCTGATGGAAGACGAGACACATCCAGATGCAAACTGGAGAGGAACGTGGGCTGGCAGGCAGGGCTTTTAACAGCTAAAATACCTTGAACATGGTGCTGTGCTGTGCTGAGCTGGACACGAAGGGAGAGGAGACAATGGGCAGAAAAAGGTGCTGAGGGGTAGGGAGTCAGAGGTGGCAGAGTCCTAGCAGGGGGTCTTGGTAGGAAGGGAACAATGCCCCCAGAAGGGGAAGGATGAGGCTGATGAAGGGAAGGGGTGTTTGGTGAAGTATGACGGGGAGACACTTGAGGGAGAACCTCAAGTGTAGGTTTTGCAGGATAGAAATTACAAAAGGTCAAAGGGCAAGAGAACTGTGGTCCATGGGGAGAAGGCACTAATGAGGCCCCTGGGACAGCAAAGAAGGGAGGTGGGCCTGGAGAACTGGAGGGGGGTCCAGAGGCTGAGATACAGAGGAAGCTGCCGGTAGGCCCAGTGGGAGGGGGCAGAGAGCTGCAAGGACAGGTGATGTGGCTGGAGAGCAGGCTGCACCTGAGTGCCATGGAGTTAGCTGCTGAGGGGAGAGGAGTGAGGCTGGTGGGGCTCTGGAGGTCAAGGAGTTCTGTGTCCAGAGTGCAGGGTTACCTGCGTCCAGGGTAGCCAGAAAATCAAGAGCTGGCGTCTGGGTCCTCAGGCCTGGGGTATGACCTGTTGTCACTAGACCACAGTGGAACCTCAGTTCCACTGAGGACAAGGAGCCTGCAGGTCCCAGGCTGAGGCAGCAACGCCAGCCCAGCAGGGTGAGGAGCAGGGACCCTCACCTCCTGCCAAGGCCTGGGCAGGAAAGGAGGCCGTGATCCCAGTCTCCTGTTCTCTGTGGTGTTCAGTGGGCCCTAGGGCTACAAAGAGCTGGGCTCAACTTGTGCTTCAGATACATCTGCTCTGGTGCAGGAGAGGGAGGCTGAGCTCAGGGACAGAGGACAGAACCTCGAGGACTCACACCCCCCTCCTCTGGATGGGGCAGCCAGGCTGCCCACAGGAGTCTGGGATCGTAGCCAGCCCCGCTCCACACCTAGTAAACCACAGGGTAGCCCTGCCTTCTCCCAGGACACTTGCAGACCAGGAACCCCCATCTGCTCCAGAGACCCCAGTCTCCGGTCTCTGTGTCCGCAGGAAAAACAAATCATCTTTCTTGTGGTGAGTCACATCTTTAGAACAAGGCATGTCCCCCTCTGCTCACGGGGCCGGAACCATTTGCAGTGGTTGTTAGTATATTCCTCCCATTCCCACAGCGATCTCTCTTCCACCATTAAAGACCTCACACGTGGCACCATTACAGCTCAGGAATGAGAAACCAAAATAACCCCAGTGCACCCTGCCTGGCTCCACCTGAGCCTGGGGAGCCGCACCCAGGTCTCTCGGGCCCTGCAGCCCAGGCAAAGCAAGTGCGTAAAGCTCAGTGGCTATGGGGCTTGGCAGTGCTACACCCCGTGTGCCGTGTGGGGAGGCCCCCGTGCAAAGGGGTGGGTGAAGGTGGGATGGACCTGAGGGCCTCTCCCGGATCCTACCTAACCAGGCACTGTGGAGAAAGCTCTCAGCTTGGGTACAAAGATGAGCCTCAGGGAGGGTTTTCAAGAAAAGCCAGAGACTTTGGCCCTGCCAGCTCCTGAGGGCAGCCTCCAGGCCTCTGCGGGGAGACAGCGTGAGCAGAGCTGAGGGGGTGGCGGGAGGCAGCGGAGAGCTCCCAGATTGGCTTGGGGTTGGGCCTCCTCTGGGTCAAGAATCCCAAGAATCTCCCTCCACGCCAGGTGTGTTATCCTAAGATGAGCAAGCCCACACAGAGGCAGGAGGGGGCAGCAGTCAGGAGCACGCAGCCTGGCTCAGACCCCAGCCCTGCCAACACACTGTGATTTCAGGCAAGCGACTTTAACTTACCCGTGCCTTAGTTTCCTCATCTTGAAGACGGGAGAATAAAATGATTCACTATTATAAAGCATTTAGGGTAGTGCCTGACACACAGTCAACCCTCAATATAGTGTAGCTACTCTTAGCTCACTCGAGTGAAGTGTTACCGAGGCTGTTGAGACAGCAGGTATCTCAGAAAAATGAGGCATCGTCTTCTTCTGGGCTTCGAAGTTGGCCACAGGTTTATAAATTAATAGTTCCAGTGGGATGTCTCAGGGCCAACAGAAAACACTTTCAGTCACCCAGCCTGGCCTTACTGAGTTGTTTGGTCCAGGAGGAATGATAAAGGGGATACAAAGAAGGATCTGACTTTCCATACAAGTCTCAGCCTGTGTCTGTCTGTCCTTCTGTCACACCCACATGCATGAGCACAGTATGTGCTGAGGTGAGGAGGCCATGGATATGTGAGGAGTGGGGGAAGGGCCCACTCAGGGGTGTGAGTAGGGGAGGGGACGTGGGACACTCAAGAAAGTCACTCACAGCCTTGTCCTGGTCTCCCCTAGCCTGCCTGCTGCAAGCCCAGCTCCCAGAGCCCACAAGCTCAGGCCTCTCCCCTAGAACTCTGTCTCTCCAGAAAAGCCCCTCTAGGCTTCCTTTGAACCTCGGAGACCTCAGAATCCAATCCAGTCCTGTGAGGTACTTCACACCCCTGACCACAGCCCTGATTTCCCCAAAAACAGTGCCAGGCCTCCTCAGGGGCAGCCCCACCTGACTCCTAGCACAGCCCGGGGCTCTACAATTGCCCCCTACACAGGACAAAGGCGGCAGCAGAAGCAAGAAATCAGCGCAGCCCTGAAGCCCAAACCCAGGTACTCAGAACACCCACATCAGTGAGGAGGCTGTGAACCTGTCCCTTGGGGTGGGATCGGGGGATTCTCACTTTTTGCACTGTGTATTTCTGTAACTTTTCCCAAGAGCATTTATGAGTTCTGAAAGCACAAAAATATTAAATATTGACTTTGGAAATCACAAGAAAGGAGCTGTGGTTGAATATAAAGGCTACTAAAATTTACTTGTGTGGTTTTTGGAAACGTTATAGGCAGCCTCAAAAGGTTAAATAGGCATTCTGATAATACGAAGGGTTTTAAATAAGAAGTAGGCATACACAGAAGAAAGGAGCTTGGCAGATGAGAAAGGAGTGAAAAGGGGCAGAGTCGAGGCGGAGCCAAGGAGGAGAACCACCCTCCTCCCTCCCCAGGCAGAGGCCCACCAGGCTCCCGATGCATGTCAAGGGGTTTTTGTAATAGTCTCTAACTGGGTCTCCCTGGCAGCAGGCTCCGCTGGTCCTCCTCTTCAATTCATCCTCCGTGTGGCCTCTGTCCATGTGGCTGCTGCACCCAGCACCCACCGAGGCACTTCTCACTGCGGCCCCACCTGCCTTCCTGGCCCCGTCTCCCGCTGCTCTCCTCTGTGGCCCCTCCATTGTAGTCAAGCTAGACCCCTTGCTTTTCTCTCTCCTCCCCTGTCCTTCTCTGCTTCTGGCCCCACTCCCTTCAGAACACCCCTTCCACCCACCTCCACCACAACTCTCCACACCCACCTCACACACCTCTCCCAGAAAGCCTCCCCAGGCCTCTGCCCAGGTGTGCCCACCCCCCTTCCTCCTCTTTCACAGACTTCGACTTGCTGCCTCGCTATTGGAGCAGACCTTATTTGTTCTTACAGCTCAGAGTCCAAGCCCTTTCCTGCATCCTTCAAGAGTGTGATGATGGCCTTTGTTCTAGAAAAATGCTCAGATGCACACAGAACCAACCAAACCAAACCCATTGCTATCCAGTTGATTCCAACTCCTAGCGACCCCTGTAGGACAGGGTAGAACTGTCCCATAGGGTTTCCAAGGCTGTAAATCTTTACGGAAGCAGACTGCCACTTCTTCCTGCTGCAGAGTGGCTGGTAGGTTTGAACACATAGAGTCTCCCTGAAATCCATTCCCAAGGCCCAGGTTAAAGACCTCAACACCCATCACTGTGGGGAAGGAAGAAGGCTGGGATCCAAGTGCACTTGTTCACTAGGTCCCCCAGGGGGTGCAGGGCGGGTAACAGGGGACTCTGCAGGACCAGAGCCAATGGATGTACTGGTCTCCCCACGGTAGGGCAGAGCCTGCTCTTCCAAAAATAGCAGTTGCTGTATGCTTCAGGAGCCATAAGAATGTTCCAAGCCTTTGACTCACTAATGGCCCTTCTTGGAATTTATCCAAAGGAAATAATCCAAAGGAAGTAAAAAAACGATGTGTGCATGAAGATCTTCACTGCCGTACAGGTTCTGCTTGAGAAAAAGTGGTAAGCAGCCCAAATACCTCAGCACAGTGGCCCCAGCAACATACCAACCACCTCTGGGCACCACTGGAGGCTTGCATGTTGCTATGATGCTGAACAGATTTCAGTGGAGCCTCCAGGTAAGATGGACTTGGAAGAAAGGCCTGGTGATCTACTTCCAAAAATCAGTCAGTGAAAACCCTATAGATCACAACAGTTCAATCCATAACCAATAATGGAGCTAGCTCATGGGCTTGCCATGAGTGAGGGGCCGACTTGGCGACAGTTAACAACAACCCTAAGTGTGATCTGGGGACTGTCACCTAGAGGCTTGTTAGATGGCAGACTCTCAGGCTCACTGAAGCAGAATCTACATTTTAACAAGAACCTCAGGTGATCTGTATACACATTAAAGTTCGGGAAGCCTCACGTTAGGAGGGCCTGAGGAGACAAGATTTGAAGGAAAGGAAAGAGAGGGAAAAGGAGGAGCTGTGGTGTTGTGTGTGGGGAAAAGACTTCTGCCTACTGAGGTCCCTGCTGTGTGGAGACAACCTCAGGAAGAAGCCTTCAACACCATGTCTGATCTGGAGGCAAGACCTTCAGCAGAGGACCGAGGACTTGGGTAATAAGAACAAAGAAGACTACTTTAAACTCAAAGTCTTTGGGCAGGACAGCAGTGAGATTCACCCAACGTGCAAATGGCCAACACACCTCAAGAAACTCAGACTCACACCGTCGAAGACGCAAAGCTCCAGTGAACTCACTCCAATGAAGAGGTTTCTCTTTGAAAATTGGAGAATGGCTGATAATCACCCTCCAAAAGAACTGGGCACGGAGGAAGAAGATGTGACTGAAGTTTGTCAGGAACAAATGGGGCGGGGGAGGGTCATTCAACCATTTAAGTATTTTTTTTCTTTTTCCCTTAATCCTTTATCATGTTTATAATTAGTTGTTTTATAATGTGGTTTTCAAAACTGAACTGAAACTGGCACCCTATCTCTTTCAAACTCCTAGTAGTTTGGATTCAAATGTTCATTATTCATTGTCTTAGTTATCTAGTCTGCTATAACAGAAATACCACAAGTGGATGGCTTTAACAAATAAATTTATTCTCTCACAGTCTAGGAGGCTATAAATCTGAATTCAGGGCGCCAGCTCCAGGGGAAGGATTTCTCTCTCTGTTGGCTCTAGAGGAAGGTCCTTGTCATCAATCTTCCCCTGGTCTAGGAGCTTCTCAGTGCAGGGACCCCGGGTCCAAAGAACATGCTCTGCTCCCGGCTCTTCTTGCTTCGTGGTAATGAGGTCCGTCTCCTCTCTGCTCGATTCTCTTTTATATCTCAAAAGAGATTGACTGAAGATGCAACCTAATCCTATAGATTGAGTCCTGCCTCATTAACATACCTGCCTCACGAACATCATTGACGTTAGAATTTACAACACATAGGATAATCACATTGGATCATAAAATGCTGGACAACCACTCAATACTGGAAATCGTGGCCTAGCCAAGTTGAGACACATTTTAGGGGGACACAATTCAATCCATAACACTCACTATCACATGTTTTCATTGTGGTGAATTTTTGTGATCATGTCAATATCCTTTATATCGTCTCTCCTTTTCAAAAACTGCGTGTGTGCACAGAGTGGCCGCCTTCTCCAGCGCTGCGTTCCCAGCGTGCGGTGGTAAGAGCGCCCATGTGCATGTTCACGGTGACTTTCCAACTGACCCTCATGTGTTGGCATGTGGCTGCTTCACTCTTGGACCATGACTTGCAGTGGTGGCGGGGAGGGAGTGGCAGGAGTTCTTCAGAGAACTGGACTGTGGAAAAATAACATTTCCTTAACTTGAAGCTACTTTTAAAATCTGGTGGCCTGGACCAAAAGAAGGAATCAGCTGGAGGTTCAGGTCACAGATACGGAGATTGTAATGACTACCTCCAAAGAAGGCCTCGCTGAAGAGAAAAGCATTTTAAGATTTAAAATTTCTTATCAGAGGGAAGAGGAGGGGGGGTCTCATCATCTAAGAGCAAAGGTCACTGACCTGGGGTGACGGTGCTAATGACCCTAGGACCCCAGGCAAAAGCTTCACAGCCAGGGCTTGGTTCCTCATCCATAAAATGGGGAATCTCTTAGACCCCTTTTGGAGTCCCTGAGCTGCTAACCAAAAGGCTGGAGGTTCAAGTCTACCTAGAGGTGCCTCAGAAAAAAGGTCTGGCAATCTACTTCTGAAAAATCAGCCACTGAAAATCCTATGGAGCACAGTACTACCCTGACACACATGGAGTCACCATGAATTGGAGCTGACTCAACAGCAACTGGTTTGGTAGGCCCCTTTTAGTTCTTTTCAGAAAATACAGAGGATGTGTTTATAAGATGTGTGGATGGCATGTCACTAAAACAATTGGTTGAGATGGATTTTAAGCCAGTGTGATCTGCTAAAATGCACAGGATGAAATTCAAAAGGGGTAAATGTAATAATCTCTACTTGAGTCCCCAAAACCAACTACAGGAGAACAGAATAGGGGAGGCATAGTTTAACAACGCTGGGTGTCTTAGTTATCTAGTGTAGCTATAACAGAAATACCGCAAGTGGCTCGCTTTAACAAACAGAAATCTATTCTCTCACAGTCTAGGGGGCTAGAAGTCGGAAATCAGGGTGCCAGATCCAGGGAAGGCTTTCTCTCTGTCAGTTCTGGAGGAAGGTTCTTGTCATCAGTCTTCCCCTGGTCTAGGAGCTTCTCAGCGCAGGGACCTTGGGTCCAAAGGACATACTCTGCTCCCGGCACTTCTTTCTTGGCAGTAAAAGAGGTTCCCTCTCCTCGATTCTCTCTTTTATATCTCAAAAGAGATTGACTCAAGATACAATCTCATCCGGTAGATTGAGTCCTGCCTCATTAACATCATAGAGGTTAGGATTTATAACACATAGGATAATCACATCAGATCACAAAATGGTGGACAACCACACAATACTAGGAATCACAGCCTAGCCAAGCTGACATACATTTTTGAGGGATACAATTCAATCTATAACACGGAGAAAAAAAAGTCTAGTCATTGAGATGCTATTAGATTTAAAATGAATTCACAGCATAAAGTGGCTGCCTAAAAAAGCCGCCTGGCCTTGGGCTATGCAGACAGAAGTCCAAGTGGAGCTGCTCCCACAGGCTGGGTCCTTGGCCCTGGGCTGCCCCTCAGGAAGGAAACTGATCACCTAGGCCTTGTCAAGAAGTGAGGGCACTGGAATGGGGCCAGTCCTCAATTCAGAGGAAAGCTGTGTGGAAAAGGGACAAGACCCGCTCTTCAGGCCCCATGAGAGAAAGCTAAGGAGAGGCTGCAGGGGACAGACTGTCGCTTCCAGTGAAGGAAAGACTCTGAAGAGTCAACACGGTTCAGAAAGGAACGCACTGCCCTGAGAGGTGGTACACGCCCATCCTGGATGCCAGGTGGAGGGCTACAGAAGGGGGCCAGGCCCGGGGTGAGAGGTGGCAGTGAGGACTCGAGATCCTGGCCAAACTCTAGGAGCTGAGGCCGGGGCGCCGAGATGTGGCTCCGCACAGACAGGAAGAAGACAGGGTAAATGGTGCACGATCTCTCCCTAGCCCTGCAACGTTTGATGACTATTCTAACACAGTATGTTACAAGTCAGGGCCCTGAAAGAAGAACCACCCGAGGCTGGCTCAGAAGCAGAAGGAACAGCAAGTATCTAAAGTCCCTGGTAGTCTTCCTGGGTAGAGCAGAAGCCCACTCAGATCCTCAGGAGAAGCACCTGGGCTGCCCCAGGTGGGCAGTGTCCATCCCTGGAGAGTGGCTTGGGATGGGCGGTGTCCTGGTCCCTGGAGAAGAGGCCACAGCCTGGGCTGCAATTCCTCTCCTGCAAACGGATTCGCTGAGCCACGCGGATGGGTCAGGAGCCCCTGCAGTCTGTGGGCAGGGCCTCCGCTAGGCTCTGGGAGGGTATCAATCAAGCCCCCTTCTCCTCACGGTGACACTCTCCAGCCTCTCCTTGGCGCTGGCTCAGGACTGAGACAGAGGAAGGAGGCCAGCACTGCTCCCAGGGGCCCGTGTGATAGCTAATGCTCTGATGAGGCGTTCAGAAGTTAATTACAGCAGGCGCCCACGGGGATTTGGATAAACCAGCTTGGCTGAGGAGAAACTAAGTTTCTACAGCGTCCCTGTAAAAGGGGCAGAGGGAAGGAGAGACGTAAGTGGAGAGAGACGAGCAGTGCCCAGGAGGCCGGGGGCCTGTGTTTACGTGGTGTCTGTGTGGGGAATGCATATGAATCCAGTGTGTGTGTTTGTGGAATGTGTATGCTGTGCACTACGTGTATGCTGTGTGTTCATGTGTACACACATACAAATAAATGTCACTGCAACCTGTCACAGGCAGTGAGCAGACCCACAGCTGTTCCGAAACCCTGTCCATCCTGGTCCTGATTTATCCAGATTCTTGGAGCTTCCAGGCCATTTGGAAGCAGAGGCAACTGGACCTCACCAGGCACCAGCCCTGCTGGCCTGACCACCTGAGGGAAGTAGGAAAAGCAGAGCAGGACAGGGCCTACTAGCTCTGGAGGCCAGAGCCCAGGAAGCACACCTCTCCCAGATGAGAGGATGAAAGACCCCAACGTGGGACATCTGCAAACTGCAGGACTGCAATGTGACAGCGGCCACAGCCCATCACTGGAAGAGTAGTCATGGTCATCTATGCGAGTCCTTGAGCTACTGCTGGGAAGGTCAAATGTAGGAGAACTGCAAAAGGCTCGGGTGGGCAGGGTGCCTGCTCTCACAGGCTGAGCGCAGGCAGTCTTCAGCCACAGGCTGTGGGAGTTCAGAGGAGGGAGAGGCTGCGTCACTGAAAAATCACTGTATCTTGAAAACAACACACTCCAGCATGAGAACAGGCCCCAAGTCAGTGTCCCCAGAGTCTCTCCAGTTGACATGCTCCAAGACAGAAGCAAGGCCACACTTAATCTCTGTTGGGGGGCCCAGACTAACAAGTCACCCTCAGACCATGCCATCTCTAATGGCACGGAAATCACACAGACCCAGGGTCAGCCAGAACACTTGCCCTGCAAAATTTGAGAGGGGACGCTGAGCAGGTGGGCTCCCTGCTCACTGGCCGGGATGCCTGTGCAGCCCCCAGAGGCAGGGGCCACTCTGTGGCCCAGGTGACAGAAGTTTCAGGAGGCAGCCCTCTGGGCTCAAAGAATGCCACATGTGTGGTACCTGGAGCCCTTACCAAGAGTGCTTGGCCCAGAGCAGGTGCTCATTAGAGGTATGCTGAGTTAATGAGCTGACAACTAGGAGACATGGCCCAAGGGGCCAGCTATCACCATCTAGAGCAGTGCAGACCAACAGAACTTTCTGCAGTCAAAGAAATGGTCTATAATCTGTGCTGTCCAATATGGTATCCACTAGCCACATGTGGCTACTGAGCACTTGAAATGTGCTAGCACAACTAAGGACCTAATTTTTAGATTTTATTTAATTTTAATTAATTTAAATTTAAATAGCCACATATGGCTATGGATACCATATTGGACAGTGCAGCTCTAGAACATAGCAGCAATTAAGCACACCGTACGTGCCAATCCTGAGGGACAGAAAGCAGCTACCTGGAGCACTGCGTTGAGAAGGATGCTGAAGTCACATCTGTGACAGGGGGAAGGAAAGAGTGCCGCCATGTCTGCTGTGGAAGCTCACGCCGCCTGCTTCCATCCTTGACTCGGAAGCAGCTCAAGTGCTGCCCTGGACCTGAAGGCCCAAGCAAGTTAAAGTGGTGAAATCTCCACCCTGAAGGGGTTTCTGGTGGTCACGGGTGGCCAGGCACAGGGTGACTCTCCTCTCTCTTGCCTTCTCCTCATGAAGCTGTAAATCTTGCCTGTGCTTTTCCTGAATGTTGCTCCCACTTTCCTTTTCTCTCTGCCCACAGCCACCACTCCAGCCCAGCCCCCAAACCCGCCTCTGGCTGGTCTCCTGACTTCAGTCCTCCCCACACGAGGGGCAAAGAATCTTCTTCAAATGACGACTTTGTCCAGCACGGCCTCCTCTCCCCCACTGCCCCCCACCCCCCAACCTCACTCCTCACCAATCCCGCCTCTGCTCTTGCACTCGGGTCCAGATCCTCTTCTTCCTACCCTCCACATTTGTCAACTCCCCAACCTCTTCTGGAAAGGAAAGAGAATCCACATCCACTACCAACTCCAAACCCAGGTCTTAGAAGTGCCCCCTGGAGGCCTGTGGGTCCTCCTTCAGCCCTTTCACATCCACCCTGCGCAGGACACTTGATTTACACTCACGGACTTCTTTCTTTCTGCACATCTAGCAAGGCCATATCCCAGGGATGGCCCCAGCCAGATCCTCTGGGTCCTGCTGTCCCACGCTACTTTTACCAATTGGGGTGCATTATGCCATGTTCCAAACCAGGCAGGCCACGGCACTGACTGATACGGGGAGTTAGAAGCTGCAGAGATTGGCATTTCTACCAGGTTCTTTCGTCTTTGGGCCCTTGGTCAGCTACTGGCAAGTCCCAAGCACCTCTGGAGCAGAACAGAGGGTGGAGGGAGGTCTGGGACACATATACGAAGCCTGGTAGTAAAATCCCCTATCTTACGATCCACAAGTAGAAGCTACAGAAAGTGCATCTGAGGTTTGCCAGGTGCAGCTCTGTCCCAGCTTGCACTGAGCTCACCAGCACTCTACAATGCACATGCCCTATGAGTCTGCATTCTACCCGTGAAGGGCACATGAGGAAGTCTGCAAACAAAGACATGGAGCCCCCGAACCTGCCAGACTCGGGGTTAGTGCACAAAACAAGCTCTATACTTGGAATCCGCCGGAGCACTTCCCACCCAGCTCTCCACCTGGTCCTACGAGGTGACTTACTTTTCCGCCCATACCTGCGCCTCACTGTCTTCCCATCTCTGGAAAAAATGGCAACTCTGCCCTTCTGGTTGCTTCCAGGCTCAAATCCTGAGAGCCATCTTCGACTCCTTACTCTCCGATCTTCCATTCTGCCTCACCTCCCACCACCCTTCCCCTCACTCCTTCTGTTTCACCTACACTGGCCTCCTTGATGATCCATGAACACACCTCAGGGCCTGTGATGGTTAAGGCTGTGTGTCAACTTGGCTGGGCCATGATTCTCGGTTGTTTGGCAATTATGATGCAGTTTGGCAGTTGTATAAGGATATGATCACTTCAATGATGAGATCTGATATAATGTGGTCACCTCCTTGATGGGATCTGCTGTGAGTAGCCAGTCAGTTGAAAGGGAACTTCCTTGGGGGTGTGGCCTGCATCCAACATAGGTGGATTTTCTGGCAAGTCTCTCGGGCTTTGGCTCTGCTCTGGACTCTGCATTCGGCTTGTCAGCATCTGAACTCCAGTTCTTGGGATTTGGGCCAGCACCCTGCCATCTGACCTGTGGACCTTGGGTTCATCATCCCCTACAGCTACCTGAGTCAGGAGAAGCCTCCAGCCTGACCCACGGACTTGGGACTTCCCAGCCTCTACAACTGCATGAGCCACTTCCTTGATATAAATCTCTCTCTCTCTGTATATATAGATAGACGCTTCACTGGTTTTGCTTCATTAGAGAACTCAGCCTAAAACAAGGTCTTTGCACTTACTGCTCCCTCTTCCTGGAACAATGCAGGGCTCACATCCTCCCTCCTTCAGGTCTCTGCTAAAATCTCACCTTATCAGAAAGCCTTCCCAGGCTACATGATATTCAACAGCAACCTCCTGTCACCCCCAGCCCTCCCTGTTCTCTTTCCCCTGCTTTGTTTTTCTCCATAGCACTTCCCACCTCCCAGCACAGTGTATACTCAGGTGTTTCTAATGTCTCTCCCCCACCACAATCTGTGTCACAGCTGTATCCCAGTGCCTAGAAGAGTGCCTGAAATATGTGTGGCATGGACGTTCTCCTTTAGTCCTCTCAACAATCCTATCCTGTTCCCACTTCACAGACAAAGAAACTGAGGCTCAGAGGGCTTAAGTTATGGGCTTAAGGTTGTGCAGCGAGTATGTTGATGCAATCTGACTCAATGCCTTCTGCTGCCAGATATTTCCATTTCTCAAGCAGTCAAAAGTCCAGGTTTTTATATAAAATGTCCAGGTATTTAAGTATAGAAATTTTTAAAACTGGCTAGGAGGGTGGTCAAACAAAAGATACCCACAGGCCAGATATGTCCAGGAACCAGCTGACTGGCTCTTCTTGTTATCAGATCTCCTGAGTCAAACTGTCAGAAAGAGGGATGCTAGCTCCCCTCCCAGGCGATGTGACAACTCAGTGAGATAATCCAGGAAAAGGGCAGCCCAGGCCGTTAAGTGTCTAATAAATTTAAGTTAGATAAATTATCCCTATTACTATACAAAACATCTTTCTTACAGGCAGATAAAGGCAGGACGCACCACAACGCTGGCGACACTGGGCACTTGTGGCAAACGCTATAACTGCTGGGAGAGAAAGACACTGTGGAGGATGCACCAGCGCTGAAGACCCGCCGCGCCCGGCACAGCCCACGGCCGTCAGCAGTACTGGTATCACCACCACCTGGCCACCAAGATGCCTTCTCTGGCTTTATCTGTGGGCTCATCACCTGCGTGGATTTGTTTGGCTAAATCCTGGATTGCAGCACACTCTGTGAAATCAGAGAGGTGGAAGATGGAGCCAACAGAAGTACTAATTCATACATCACACCATGGGGAGTTCACCTTCTGGCTTTTCTCGCCCCAAGAGGCATTCAGAGCTAAAATAAAAAAGATTGGGTATATTCATGTGAAGACGTTACGACAGCAAGTATGTTTTGAGACTCTGGTTCCCACCAAGATGATGGGTCTTACCCACCTGCATTAGACTGTTGGTGACGCTACAGCCGACCATCATCCAACTGGAAGGGGCAAAACTTCCATGGAGACGTGGAGCACGCTCCTTCCACTCCACACCCAGCCTCCTCTCCCAGGTATCACTTATTGCCCCAGGAGGCAGGCTTCCTTGGCCCACCACCAACATGACCGTTGCCAGGACAACAGCTGGCACTCTGACGGCTGACACTGGAAGCTCAACCCAAAGGCAGCTGAATGTATGCTCTCTCTCTCTTGCCCTGACTCCCCCTCCCCCAAAACCTCCTCTCGGAACGGGGTCAAAGTTTTATATAGAATGTCCAAATATTTAAAGATAGAAATTTTTAAAAACTATGTGCGTGTGTGTGTGTGTGTGTGTGTGTGTGTGTGTGTGTGTGTGTCTGGTAGGGATCAAACAGAACAGACACCCACAGGCCAGGTATGGGCCAGGGGCTGCCTGACTGGTTCTCCTGGTTATCAGATCTCCCGAGTCCAGCCGTCACCAGGAGGGATGCCAGCTCCCCTCCCAGGCATTGTGAGGACCAAATCCAGGAAGCTTGGTTCTCACAGCAAAAGGGGGACAGTAAAGTGGACTTGGGCAAAGGTCAGAGAGGAGGGACATTCAGAAAGACAAGAAACGGAAGCCGAGCTTATGAAATGGCAGCTCTGGGCTCCCCGGAGAGAAGTCTGACTCTCATGGTAAGTGTGGGTGGTTCTTCCTCTGGGACCTGTTCAAGGGCGAAGGTCACCCGCCTAGGGGACAAGCACGAAGAAGAAAGACCACCGTTGGTCAGGAGGGGCCCTGGACGCTGGGTTAAAGGTAGGAGAGGCTGAGGGAAGCAGCTGTTCTGTCTGTGAGCATCCCCCAAACAGTTGAACGGAAACACCTGGTGCCCACCTACACCACTTTTCCCAGGGAACCGTGCCTTTATGGATAAAGCTGACCACCCATGGGCCCTCTCTGCGGCCCAGGGGTGTGGTGAATGATTTTCTGACCTAGACCCCTAAAGTTAGCCCTGAGCCCTCCTCCAGATGTCCCGGTTCACAGCCTCCTCCCTTCAGAAGGTGGGGACAGCAGGCAGTCCTCTCTTCCAAAAGAGGAGGTGGCCCAAGGCTGGTCGACCTAACGGAACACAATCGGAAGGAAGTGCAGGACTGCCTTGGCCATACGGCCCTGTCGATGTTCCATCCTCTCCTTACCTCCTCCTTCCACCACACCCTAACTCCCTGGGAAGTAACTCTTGAATGCGTAATTCAGAAAGTCTCATAATTCTATAGTCTGCACCTGGCAACAGGTGTGTACTGGTAGACCTACTGACTGGATGCCTACTGTCGCCAGGTGGCAGCCAGGGCGTTTAGCAACCCCCATGGTCCCCAACTAAACACTGGAGCATGGCACATGGGAATACAGAAACACAACTCTAGTTCTTTCCTCTGGGCCTTCTGCTCTGCCCTCCACACCCGTGGTGCTGAAGGGAGGCTGGGGAGAAGCCTGAAGTCCACCTCGGCGGCCCCACCTCACAGGAGAGCAGCAAGGGCAGCAGTGAGGTAGCTGCCACTGGAGCACCTGCCAGGGCCACACTCACAGAGCTTTCAATCTACACGGGACCTCAGAGGAGACTAGGCCCACCTCACCTTATAGAGCAGGGGTCTACTGAAGCCAGGGAGGGAAAAGCAGCAAAGCCAGTTGGAATCTGAGACCCTGATCCCACTTCTTTTCATTTCCCAGATGCTGGCTCTGCCTGCTCCCTCATCTCGACATGCCCACCCTGGTGAAGATGCAGAATGGGAGAGCTGTGCATGAAGCACTGGGCTGCTCTGTGCCTTCCCGAGGGACGAGGGCTATCTGCTCACCTATTCAGGTTGACTATCATTAGCAGGAGGCTGGTCATCTTCACAAGGAGAGGACAACCTCCCGGGGGACAGCAAAGAAGAGAAGAGAATCAGAGAATCTTGATGTTGAGTCCTTGATATCAGCTCATCCCTCCACCTCACTGTTTATCGGAGGAGGATGAGGCCCCGAGAGGAGACCGACCTGCTCAAGACCACACAGCAGCTGTGGCCGTGCATTCCCCTCCACCAGATACGGTGCATCCTCTTAAGGTAATTTAGAAAACAAGATACATACATGCTGTTAGGGATTGAATTGTGCCCCCCCCCCAAAAAAAAAAGATATGCTGAAGTCCCAACACTTGGTACTGGACACATCATCAGGAGAGATCAATCGCTAGAAAAGGACATCATGTTTGCTCAAGTAGAGGGTCAGTGAAAACGAAGCAGACTTCAATGAGATGGACTGATACAATAGCCACAACAACAGACTCAAACATATCAACGATCATGGAGATGGCAAAGGACCAGGCAACATTTCATTCTGCTATACATAAGGTCGCCATGAGTCAGAGTCGACTCCAGGACAACTAACAACAATATCAGTTATCATGAAGACATACTGCAGTAGGGTGGATCCTGATCCAATATGGGGGGTATCCTTATAAAAGAGGAGAACAGACACAGAGACAGAGGAAGGACAGCCATGTGAAGATGCATCTACAAGTCAAGGAACACCTGGGGCTACCATGAGCTGAGACAAGAAAGATCTTCCTCCAGAGACTTCTGGAGGGAACATGGCCCGCTGACACGCTAACTTGGATTTCCTGCCTCCAGAACTGTGAGACAGTAAATTTCTGTTCCTGTAAGTTACCCAGTTTGTGGTATTTTGTTACAGCAGCACTAGAAAGCTAATACACACGCCAACAAAGTAAAAAGTGAGACAGGCCTGGAGAACAAAATTCCAAAAGGATGCCCTTTCTACCAGGGAGTATTGAGGATTTATGTTTTTCATTGAGAATTTTAAACCCTCCAAGGACACAGGTGGCTTGGTGTGGCATCAACCTCAAATGACTCCTTAACCAGGCCACCAGTCCAAACTTGCTTCTGTTTCCTTCCCTACTAGGGCTTTCTGCAGCCCACTCCCAAAGCGTTTTCACATCTATTATCTCATTTTTCTTCTCACGAGGGGCCTTTACAGGAGGGAAATGGAAATGGGATTGTGTGACCTCTACTACCAGCCTCCACTCAGCTCCAAAGACGCATTCGCTGAAGCTCCTGGGATGTAAACATGGCCCACAGTTCCACATGCTTGGAACGTCAGCCTGACACCTGGGGAAGGAGCAACCTCTGCCCAACTAGAGCCTTGGGGAACAGCACCGCCCAGCCAGCTTCCACCCAGCCAGCTTCTGTCCAGCCTCGCCGTCCTTCCTGCAAGCACTGTGTCCCCTGACTGGGGCCAGCATGACAGCAGCTGACAGTACTGAGGGGCCTCATGGTTTTCAGACTTACTCAGATATCTTACTTAAATAAAACAACCCCATGATGATGGTATTACTTTTATCCCAATTTTTCAGAAGAGTAAACGAAGGATCAGAGAGGCAACATGCCAACATCACACAGCAAGAAGGTGGGAACGCCAGGCTCGCTGTTCCCCAGAAATGCTGGCAGGAGAGTCAGAGGCACTTCCCAGGCCTGAGTCCCCTTCGATGCAGGTTTGAGACCCTGGCGTTGCTCGGGACAATGGGAGTGTGCAGAGATCTGTCTGTCTTGATGAGCAAGGGCAGGACACTGCTGCTCAGGCTGCCCCAGGGCTCACTGTGGGCCTTTCTGTCTGGTTCTAAAGATCAAGTAAACCTGAAGAACTATGCTAACCAGGATCCCTATTTATCACACTGTATTAAAAAATATATATATATTTTAAAGAAACTCCCAGATTATGCTTTTCTGTATTTTCAAAATTTCATCCAGTAGTAATAATGATGACGATGGTAGGTGCTTTCAGTGCCTACTATGCCCAAACACTGTGCTACACCCTTCACACTGAGTTTCCATAGTAACCGTATGAGACAGGCGGAAGAACTCGAATACCTGGTTCTTAATGGCTGTGTTTAACTGCTGTACTACATGAGAATAGTGGAGTCCTGGGTGGTGCAAATGGTTACGTGTTCGACTACTAACCGAAAGGTTGACGGTTTGAATCCACCCAAGGGTGCCTTGAAAAAAAGGCCTGGTGATCTGCTTCCAAAAGGTCACAGCCTCAAAAACCCTATGGAGTAGTTCTACTCTGCACACATGGGTTGCCATGAGTTGGAAACGACTCAATGGCAACTGTTTTTTTTTTTTTTTTAAATAAAAGAATAAGATGTCACTTTTATAATCAGGATAAAACATGGTACGACTCTTTCAAAACACAGAAGTAATACAAAAAAGACTTGAAGGTATAT
The DNA here is from genome assembly GCF_000243295.1 of Trichechus manatus latirostris. NCBI lineage: Eukaryota > Metazoa > Chordata > Mammalia > Sirenia > Trichechidae > Trichechus > Trichechus manatus. The sequence continues at coordinate 4,319,963 of NW_004443988.1, forward strand.
CTTTCTGTTGGTATTTTTTTTCTTTATACTTGCCTGTCCTGGCAGGGCAGTAGTTAAGAGCTTGGCTGCTAACCAAAATTTCGGCAGATCGGAACCACAAGGCGCTCCTTGGAAACCCTATGGGGCAGTTCTACTCTGTCCTATGAGGTCGCCATGAGTCAGAATCGACTCAACGGCAACAGGTTTGGTTTTTATTCTTACAAAATATTGTACCACGTACACTAAAAAAGAAATCTTCCAGACCTCAGTTTACCCGGCTGTGAGTTGAGCCAAATGAGTGAAAGGCAGGAAATAGCTCACAGGATGTTGTATCTGCTATAGGGCCTGTTCCCTAGGGTTGATGTTTTCAAAAAGGATCTTTGGAGGAGCTTCAGGGGTCCCACAAGCAAGGAAGTGTTTTCTAGATAAACAGGGAAACTGTACGTGTTTCAGTACACTCATTCACAGCTGGGAAGAGTGTAAACTGGTTGCGCCTCTACATAAGACAATTTGGCAATATTTGCCAACATTAAAAATGCACACTCCCTTGGATCCAGCAATTCCACTTCCAGATATTTATTCCTCAGATACACTTGCACATATATAACATGGTGTCCCTACAAGGATATTTAATACAGCAACGTTTGCAATAGCAAAAGACTGGAAATGTCTACCTATGGGAAGCTGGTTAAACAATGTATGTTACTTCAGTGTAATGGAATACAGCACAGTCATTAAAAAGACTGAGACAACATGGTATGGACTCAGAATGCTCTCTAAGATGGCAGGTGAAAAGACTGAGCGCAGAAGACTACATATGCTACCACTAATGTGTGTGTGAAAAAGTCTACATACTCATCTGTAAATAAAGGGAGTATCTCTGGAGGGATACAGAAGGAAGACAATGGTGGTGGTTTGTGGGATGGGGACCTGGGTGTTGGCGAATGTGGGTGGGGGAAGGCATACTTTTCATGATACACTCTTTTTATACCTTTATAATTTTAATCCATGCACCCTGTTAGCCATTCAAAAACAAACCCTTAAAAAATTTAAATAATGTTTAACTTTGGTTAGAGCAGCTTATTATCGGAACAATCCCTCAGCCAAACACAATTAAAAAGAAACCAAAAAACAGCTGCTCCAAGGCACTGGGAAACAGCCAAGGCAGCCGGGACTTTAGGGGCCAGGATCTCAGAGAGAAAGGAAAGTGTTTTATGTGAGCACAACACAATGTGTGCCACTTTTCCCCTTGTGGTCAGGGCTGGGGGGCTGAACACAGAGCCACGGCTAGAGCTTGCCAAGGGGCTGGAGAAACAAGGACAGGAGAGCAGGGATTCCAGGCAGATAGGAGTAGAGGGGCTGAGATCCTAGAGAAGGCGGAGCCACAGAAAAAGGAGCTGACTTTCTGTGCCATTATTCCCCTTGTGGTGAGGCATTAGTGGTTCAGTGGTACGATTCTTGCCTTCCATGTGGGAGACCTGGGTTCAATCCCTGGCCAATGAACCTCGTGTGTAACCACCACCCGTCTGTCAGTTGAGGCTTGTGTGTTGCTATGATGCTGAATAGGTTTCAGCAGAGCTTCCAGACTAAGATGGACTAGCAAGAAAGGGGTGGTGATCTACTTCCAAAAATCAGCCAGTGAAAACCTTATGGGTCACAAAGGTCCAATCCGAAATGACGATGGGGATGGGGCAGGACTAGACAGCGTTTCGTTCCACTGTGCACGGGGTCAACATGAGTAGGGGCCGACTCGACAGCAGTTGACAACAATTTCCCGTGAGGCATTTGCCGATTCCTAAGCTGAAGGGAGCAAGAGACCGAAAGCCAGGCAGAAAGTGACAGCTAAGCAGGAAAACAAAGCAGGGCCCCCCAAGAGGAGGACTAGACTTTCAGTGAAGACCCCTGAAGGCTATTTCCAAGGGACAGGGACAAAACAGAAACAGACCAACTCTCATATGGACTGAAGCTCGACCTCAAATCATCTCAACCCCACACTGGATCAGGCCATCTGCCCCTACTCTGACTACCTGCCGTTAGAATAAATCCTCTCTGGAGAGAAGCAGCATCATTCAGAGCTGCTACTATTTTCATACACAATATCCAACACTCAAGAAAAGGGCTCGGCATCCTGGGAGAGAGGACCAAAAACCAACAACAAAAAAAGCACGCCTGTGGGTATTCCAGATATTATGGTGGTCAGTCAGAGGCTTTAAAATACCGTGAAACCTGTGAAAACTGGAATGTGATGGGACAGCCTTGTTTTTCTGGGTCTCGCAAGTTTTCCACCTTTGAGGGTGCAGTCTTACCACTTTTCTATTACCCTCTATCAGCGGAAAATACTTGTGTTTTCCTTCTCTGACAGGTTTCCGCCTTACACAGGTTCAGGCTTTTGCAGGTTTTACTGTGAATGTTAAATATGCTCAAAAAATAGATGACAAAATGGAGAATTTAACCAGAGAACTGGAAGCTATTTTTAAAAAAATCTAGAACTGAAAGAAGTACAATGCCTGCAGTTAAGGATTCAATAAATGAGTTTGAACGTAGATTTGACAAAGCAGAAGAATCAGAGAACCTAGTGAACTTGAAGTTGGGTCAGTAAGAAACATCCAGTCTTGAAGCACAGAAAGAAGGAAAATGGAAGAGACAGGAAAAAAAAAAACACGAGAGGCTCATGGAACATGGTGAAAATGTCTAACAAAGGTAGCTAGAGTTCCGAAAAGAAAGGAGAGGATGGGGGCAGAAGCAATAAAAAGATAATGGTTGAAAATTTGCAAAAACTGATGAACTATATCAAACCACTGATTCAAGGAGCTCTTTGAATACCAAGCACTGTAACAACAAAGAAAACTCCTAAGCACATCACTGTAAAGCTGCTGAAAATCAAAGACACAGAGAAAATTTTGTAAGCAACCCAAGGAAGAAAATGTGCACTGACTTTCAAAGAACAGCGGCGCTCCTGACAGCTGGCATTTCCACAGAAATGACGGAGGCCAGGGGGTCACGGGTGATACCTTCAAAGTGCTGAAAGTTCAAACCTGGCAAGCTAGTTCTATATCCAGCAAAAAGTATCTTTCAAAAGTCAAAACAAAACAAATACATTTCCAGGCAATTGGAAATAGAGAAATTTACTGCCAACAGACCTGCACCAAACGAAACAGTAAAGGAAATTCTTTAAGAAGAAGGCAGGAGAAAAAGGATGGAATGGAGAGCAACTGAGAGGGTAAAAATGTGGGTAAGTGTAAATGAATATTAAGTGTATAAGATAATAACAATCATGTCTTGTGAGGTTCAAAACGTAGGGTGAACTGAAATATGTTACAACAAAACCCTTCCACCGAACCCAGACCTCCTTCCTGGGGCCAGGTATAGGTTCTGCTGGTGCAGGGCTGTGAAGAAAACGCAGAGTAGCACCAGTGTGGTCAGGGCAGGCTGTGGCGCTCCCTGCTGCTCTGCATTGTCCCTGGCTCCTGGATTCCCCCAGGGTGGGGGTATTGGCTGGGCCCCAGGCTCCCTGCACTAAACTGCCCAGAGGGAGCCTGTGGGCCCTGGACACTGAAAGGGGGCCTTCCTGGCCTGTCCAGCATGGCCTGCCTGTTATTGTTTCCAATCTCTACAGGTTACAAAGCACGTCTGCCTGTTTCTCATTTGACCCTTAAGAAACCCTGCAGGACAAGTGTCAATAGCTCCACTTTGCAGATGAGGAAAGCGAGGCTCTAAGAGGTAGGTGCTTGTCTAAGCTGTCTACACAGACAACAGCAGACCCAGAGTGGAAAGCAGGGCCTTCCTCACCACATCAGGAAGGCGCCACCAACCAAGCTCTGTTCAATGTGATTGCAGCTGCCCTGGATCTCACACTGAGACAGACAAGACTGACACACATGGATGTGCTGAAAACTGCCAGGATAAGTGGTCACACATGCACTTTCTTAATGCCGGGAATCCAAGAGGGATACCTCCATAGCATGAGAGATCAGATGCGAGTGAGAAACAAGGCAGTATAAAAAACAAGAGACTGAGGAACGCCCTTCAAGGGGCTATAAAGCTAGCAAAGCAAGATTCTTTTAGTGCATTCAAAGCAGTAACAGCAGCAGCAGCAGCAGCTCCTTGATAACCACAGGATAGAGGGGTGAGGAGAAGGAGGGCAGATACGATGGATTGCTAAGCCTGGGCCTTTATCACAAGAGAAGTCAGGGAAATTTCCCTTCTAAAACCTGTCTTCTAAAAGAGGTGAGTCCGAAGCCCAGCTCAGAAGCTTCTAGATCTCACTGGCAAAGAGAGAGAAAATAATTCTGGGTCAGAGGAAACTGGGACCCATCAGCTAAGTGACTACTGTGCACCTTAAATAGCACTGTTTAGAGAGTGTGAGGCCTGCTAACGGGCCCTCCAACCCCCAGGCAGAGGGTTCCAAAAAAACCAAAACCAAACCCACTGCTATTGAGCCAATCTCGACTCATAGCAACCCTACAGGACAGAGCAGAACCGCCCCATAGGGTTTCCAAGGAGCAGCTGGTGGATTTGAACTGCCAACCTCTTGGTTAGCAGCCAAACTCTCAACCACTATGCCACCAGGGTGGCCCCCAAAATGACAGTCCCAACTGCCTGACTGGCAGGGTCTATGAAAACAGCAATTTTAGTGAACCTGGAACAAACTTAACCTCCCGAACACAAAATGACATTGTTCCCAGATGGAGAGCTCATCTATTTTTAACTTACTGGAGTTTGTTTTTGAAGGGGAAATAAACCTATGGATAACAGGAAATTGGTGCGTGTAAATTCTGGAGACCGTCAAAACGTATTTGAGATGAATCCAGACCAAAGACTGTTTAAAAGACTGAAGTCACACAAGAATGGGGAGGACTGCCGGGGTCATGGATTAGGCTGGATTAAAGCCAGTAAACAAAGAACAGGGATAGGGAGGCACGTCTCTACGTGGAAGAATGTAAACGGCGGGGCCTGGGGACTGGGCCAGTCTGACTTCTTCATAAGTGACTAAGAACGGGAAGTAAGTGGGGGAGACTGCCCTGCATGTGGAGGAAACGCAGCACTCCCGGGTGGAGGGTGTGAGGCTGCTGGGCCTTCACCCAGGTCTCCTGAGGCTGTGGGACAGGCCGAGACCCCACCAGCCCTGCAAAGGCCCAACCTACCACAGTGAGAGGGCTCTGAGCACACAGTAGGCGTGCAGTGAGAATCTGCCCCTGAACCAGAGCAGGAGCCAGAGGAGGAATAACACAAAGTGATGCCCGTGGAGAAAAATAATTCAGAATAAATGAACAGAAACTTTTCACCTGAGGAAGGAAGACAGTGAATCACTGATGCCTGCCTGGGCAATGCATTTCTCTGAAGACATAAGTTTTAAATTAAAAAACAAAAAAAACAAGGAAAGAGGGAAGGTTAAGCTCAAGCACAGGGAAGAAGATTTAGGAGTGAGTTTCAAACAAGAGAGGCTGATGAGTCCCGGAAGGTCCCTGAAGTCCAGAAGGAGCCTCTAATGATGAGGAGCCCAGGAGGCCAGCTTTAGGACGCTAACGCCTGATCCTGGTGGATGGGCTCCAAGCCCCAGGTAGTCCCTGGGGCTGCTGCACTGGGCTCCACTCCCTCCTGACAGGCCCCAACTGGCCCAGGCCCAAGGCTGCCCCTGAAGAGTCTCACCTGCTGCTGGCTCTGCTCCTCCAGGTTCATCTTCACCTCCAGCGACTGGCGAGCCTCCAGGAAGGCCTTGCGGTGCTTGCGGTCTGCCATATAGTAAGACATGATGCCCACGATGATGGCGCACAGGTAGAGGAAGACGTTGGCCAGGATCTGGACCCCAAGGGAAGAGAAAAGGACAATGGTGAAGGCAGGCCTTCAGGAAAGGGGATGGAGGAGGGGCCAGGCAGTGACCAAAATCACCCCCCAAGTTTCCCGGGTCCAGGGAGAGCCCTAGCAAACCCTGTGACCTTGGTTGGATGGGGTAGGTCCCTGAAGCAGACCCTAACCCACTTGCCATGGATGGGTGAGGCCCACCCAAGACATGGCCCCAGGCCTGAAAGGCACAGGGGTTCCATGAGACTCCAGGTGCAGGTCTGCGAGGCCAGTTGAGGGGCTGCTGTTCACCCCTGCTGCTTCTTGCCTTAGCTAAGCCAGCCAATCCCCTCGCCTGGGAGACCTGAGCAGTCTCAGTTATTCATTCATTCATTTGTTCAACTAACACTGTGCAGTTATGTGCTCTTAGGCCCCGTGCTGATTAGCTGGAGAAGAGGGGTGAGAAGGGCATATGTTACGGATTGAATTGCCTCCCCAAAATATATGTGTTGAAGTTCCAACCCCCATACCTGTAAATATGACAGGTTGTAAATAGTTTTTGTTATGTTGATGAGGTTATAACCAGAGTATTAGTTGTTGTTAGGTGCCACCGAGTCGGTTCTGACTCATAGTGACCGTATGTACAACAGAACGACATACTGCCCAGTCCTGTGCCAGCCTCACAATTGTTGTTATGCTTGAGCCCATTGTTGCAGCCACTGAGTAGGGTGGAGCCTAAATCTAATCAGATAACCATATCTGCCAATGGGGCCTGGTAGATAAGTGGTGCCTCATAAAAAGAGCAGAGTAGACACAGAGACGCACACAGGAGGAAGACAGATGCCGTGTGAGGACCCGTCTACAAGCAGACACCAAGGATTGCCAGCAGACACAGACACTAGGAGAGAGGCCACAGAAGGAATCAACACGGCCAAGACCCTGACCTGGACTTCCAGTCTCCAGAACTGTGAGAAAATAAGTTTTTACTCTTTAAAGCCACTGGGTAACTAAGACAGTATACAAAACCCAGGTCCCAGCAGCCAGGAATGTGCAATTCCAAAAGCTGCAAAGAGTTTGGGATGTCCCGGGAGCCCTGGTGGGGGCCTGGCTGATTCAGCTGTCACAGTGCCACCTTAACATGCGTGCTGTGGGTTTAGAGATTTCTGGGATCCACATGCATCCTCTCAAGCAAACCCATCCGCAGGCCAGGATCAGTGTCCAGTTCTCCTGAAGAACCGACCTGAAGCTGCAGGAAGGGGGAGTGGGGCTGTGGGACCCAGAGCGCGCCCCCTGCTGCCAGCTCAGTGCATTTCACACAAAGGGCCGCTTGGGCATTAAGAGCCCCTTCCCCTGTCCTGGCACCTTGCAGACACCACCTAGGTGTCTCCTAGGTCAGTAACCCACTCCCACAGCTGCTGGGACTGCAGACCCAACCGCCCTGGCAGGCTCCATCTCTGACAAGGCGCCATTTGGGCTGGACCAGGTACCAATTCCTCCCACTTTTTCAAGACCACTGGAGGCAAGCCTTCCCCCAGCAAGGCTGCTTCTCAGTCTGGTTCCTTCCCACTTCCCGCTGCCAGCTCCCCACCCTCCCCCTGATTCCCTGAGGCCCTGCGGTGGGGAAGGACAAAACTCCCCTCTGCGGGGTGGTTTCTTGGGCTTAAATCTGGGGTGGAGAAGCAGAAGGGAGGCCGAAGAATTCCTTAGCTTCTGGCCCTAAAGGCAGAAAAGGTTGGCCCAGGTGAGTGTTAGGAATGCTTCGCCTCTGGCCATGCTGGGACAGGTGAAAATGCAGGGAGGTCAATTTTAGATTTTTAAACAGTATGGTTGAATGGACAATAAGGGAGGTGACTTCTGACATTAATTTTCTGGGCACTCTGGGTGATGCTGTAGCCCTCTGAACTGTTTCTGTGTTTTCTCAGGGCTCATCAGTACTCATCGAGGCCCCCAGCCACCACCATCACACACCCAGAGGAAAAATCCGCTGACCCATTGCCGTTTCCAACATAACGACCCAGTGGAAGGCTCCTGAACTATTCGTACTTGGTCGTGGAGCTGGGCCCAACCCGTTAACCAAACCCATTGCTGTGGAGTCGATTTCTACTCATAGTGAACCCATAGGACAGAGAAGAACTGCCCTATAGGGTTTCCAAGGAGCTACTGGTAGATTCGAACTGCCAACCAAACCGATCTCTTAACCACTGTGCCACTAGGGCTCTGCTAGGCTTAGGGACACTCAGTAAAGGCCCACTGAATACGCGAATTAACCACTACATGAGGTGTGTCTCGGTGCTGGCTATAGAGTCAGAGGGTGCAAATTTCACCAGCTCCTTTGATGGCTGGTTCCAGCATCTAATGACTCACTTGTAGTACCCTTGGGCCCAGGCAGCCTCATCACCTACACCACTTGTGGGGCAACTGCCTTTTCAAAGTCTTATGGAACGCCCCCTGCCCCTCCTGCACGGGCGCTATACCACCACTCCCCATCCAAGTAGTTGATATCAGTATGGCCTCAAGCCACATATTAAACACCAAACAGTCTGAAAAGCTGCCAGCTTGTGCTGAGTCAAAGCAAATCTAAAGCACGACCACGCTGGGTCTCAAGGCCAGAGTCTGGCCTGGTGTCTGGGAACACCCTCCTACAGGCTATTCAGCCTTGGAAACCCCCTGTCCCAAGGCTCACAGTGCCAGAAGGTGGGCCGGGCTGATAAGACAAGGTCAGGTTGGTGCCCTGTGCATCCACAAGGGAGCCCTGGGTGGGGGTGCCGTGCAGCTGCACTCTGCCAAAGCCACATAGAATCCAGGTAGAGCAGCTGCAGGGCTGAGGACCTCTGGGTTTACTGGGCTCTGGGTGCCAGAGGTCAGATGTAAGCTGCACACAGAGGCAGAGGCCAACTGGGAACCAAGCTTCTGGGCTCGGCACCTGCACAGATGTGTGTGACTGAACACCAAGCTCTAGATCAGGAGGGCTGCCTGGGCCCACACACTGCCCCTGGCGAGGGCATTTCTGAAGCTAGCCCTCGCCCCAATTAGCCTTGGTGGTCACGCTGGGCTGGGGAAGGCCTCTGAGCTCTGGAACCTTCCTCCTCCCCTCCCCCAGGCCTTGCCCAGCCACCTCCCAGGGATGCTTCTGCAAAGTGTAAAGTCTGAGCTTGTGTCAGTTGGGAAAGACTGTGATTATTACTCCGTGGGGTGTCTACCCAAGAACAGACCTGACGTGCAGTCAGAAAAGCAGCTATGGCAAAAAGGCTTCAGAACCAGTCACAACCAGAGATGACAGCCCAAAAACTGTGACAGGGACTGGGGTTTGGCCCATGCCTGGTGATTCTCTGTGCCGGACACCATTTCTTTCACTGGACTGTAAGTATTTTTAAATAGAATCCACTCTTGCACTCCACTTGTAGGTACACACAGTACGAAAAACAAACTCAGGAGGGGGCCTGGACTTGGGCTCTGCCCTCACTAGCTGGTGACCTCCAGGTCAGCTGGCCTCTCTGAGCTCAGTCCCTCAGATAGCTGAGGGGTGGACTGGCTCACCACTCCAGTCCCTCCATCCCTCACCCTGTGTGGTCCTCATCGGACCTCACTTCTGAGGGCAGAGGCTGGCCTTAGGATAGCCTGTCCCAGAGAGGCCTGGACATGGCCAGGCTGGAGGAGTGAGAGGTGGGTCAGTTCCCAGGTTGGCCAGATAGCCATGCTGTCCCAGTTACCCGAAGGTCCCTTGAGTCACAGAGCATCATCCCCTTCCCAACCTGCACTCTGGCTGACGTATGGCCACAAGAAGGCTGGTTACCAGGGATGTGGAAGCAAAGGGCCGTATCTCGGCCATGCTCCGGAGAGTCACATGTGTCCTGCAGGTCCCGTTCTTGCCAGGGAATTCCCTCCCTGCCTCCCGTGAGCACAACTGTTTCTAGGCAATTCTCCCAGGAGTCCCAGGCCTTGGGTTTCTTAGTGCTCCCCCCAATTCTCTAAATTTGCTTCAACTGAGAGAAGGGCCCCTCAGGGGCACTGCTGCTTCTGTTCCACCTTGACAGCTTCTTGCTCTCATGCAATGATGGCTCACAGGGGCTTAGGAGAAACTGAGCAACCCCCATCCCCAGTGGACAGTGGTAGGGAGTCCAAGCTGAGGCCACATGTACCCTGGGAGGTTCGTGCTCAGCCTCCAACCCCAGGGAACAAGCCCAACAGGGAGACGCTGCCAGGCCGAGGAAACAAAAAGCCAGGGAGCAAGAGTCTACTTTGGGGAAGAAGATTTGGGGGCGATCAGGAGAAGCTGCCCGGGTGGTGGCTGGGCTCTCAACACTTACACGTCACAGTGCTAGGGGTAACGGTGACACACCTATGCCTGCCCCCCTAGAAGTGCTGATGCAGCTGGCGGGGCAGATGCGGGCAGCAAGAGTTCGTGAGAGCTCCTGGTGATGCTAAGTGCAGCCAGGTTTGGGAGCCACTCTCTCGGCCTCAGTTTCCCTGCCCATAACATCACCTCAACATCACATCATTATGTCCTAGGCATGTGCTTGCACTCTAAGCGCATTACCCCTTCAATCTGTACACCCAACTGTAAGGTAGGTAACATCATTCCCAAGTTACAGATGCAGGAATTGAGGTGTTTGCAAGGCCTCACAACTAGAGGGGTCTCTTCCTGCCCTCACATCCTATCATTCTATGGTCCAAACCCCACCCTAAAAGCACTCCTCAGATTAACTCTTTACTTATGTATAGCCCCACCATTTTCCAGAAAGGATATTAGACATTTTTAAAACTAAAGTGAAGGTACCAGCCATACAGCACTTATAGGGGACTGCACACATTTATAATCTGAAACAAAGAAGTCGGGCTACAGATTTTCCACAGATTTCACGCATGATGGTGGTCAGCACAGGCAGTCCCCAGGTTACGAACAACTTCACTTACAGACAACTTCACCTTGCCCTTCAATGTTATGTAAATCTGCCCTCACTTTGAAACAACTGAGCCAACCCCTACTCACAACAAATTCTTCATCACGCTCACCTTCACTTGCTGCATGTGCAGCTTTTAAACCACTGAAAAGGCTTCGAGCCTTTTCTTGCACTAAAGTGAGGCTAAATAAAAGCTGTACGGACCTGTTCTGACTTACCTACAAATTCAACTTAAAAACTCATTCGTAACCCGGGGACTGGTATTGCTAGGCTCCTAAAACTCAGAAAGTTCCTCTTTTGTATTTATAAATGTAAATGTGTCCCACTTCGCAAATTCTATGTGCTCCTCAAGATAGGTTTGTAAAGATGAGTCTGTCCATTCAGGATGAGCCCAGCACCGTGCTGGCGCTGAGGACCTGCTGTGATGATGACCTGTTCTTCCAGGAGCCCACGGTGGGGGAAGAGGCCCAGGGACCAAGCAACGGCCCCCCTTGGGGAAGGTATAGTGATGGGGGAGGAGGAGGGGGTGCTGTCATTTCTCTAAAACAAATCAATGATTATTGCTCCTCACTGTCTTTTAAGAACCCAGGAAAAAAGTATGCCGTGAGGGAACACATGAACCCCAGTAAGAATGTGAAATGTCACCATGACAACCAGGTTTCTCCAAACTGAGCCTGGAGGTCTGCCGGTCTCAGACTGATTCTCCCATGCTCTTACCCCTGGGTAAGAAGGTGGAGTGGGGCTTCCTTTTCTCCCTCCAGTGCTGCCCTCCTCACACCCACTACTGCACATTCCCCACCAGCGTGGCCTGCTCTGTGGCCCAGCCTTGCCCATGGGAGGACTTCCTGGGAGTAGACCCAGCACAGTAGTGTGGCCTCCCCATGCCTTGCCCACCTGCAGGTGCCCCTTCCACCCTGAGCGCCTGCTCAGGCCTCCCGCCCACTCTGAAACCTCCTGATCGTACCATGCACAGCTCCTCCCACCCCATGCTCTCCTGTCTGCGCCAGTCCTGTCGTGATCTGCCCACAGGCCCGCCTCCTCTACCAGACCGGGTGCCCCGGGAAGGTGGCACTGCTGTCTACCTGACCCCTGCAGGCCCAGGGCCCATTCCGGCCTAGTCTATCACCAGGTGCTCAGGAAACCAACAGCTGTCCGCTGACAGGTAAAACCCTGCTAGCAGACTCCCCACCACCCGCTGACCCTCACACCTCTGATGAGCAGGTGGGAAATCCAGCCTTTGCTGCCCCAGTCTTCTAATTAACATTCCACCTTCCACACCCCCACCCCTCCCCGGCCCCACCTCCCCCGCTAAGATGAAGAATGAGGCTCCATCACTCCCCTGACGACCCTCCAGGCTAGGACAGGCAGGAGAGAGTGGAAAATGCCCACGATATAAGGCAGAGGTACAGAGGAGGTTCTGAATGGCCGGGGGATCACATCCCATCCAGGTATCAGAGAAAGACAGGAGTCTCTGGATCACAAAGTCAACGCTCTGATACCACATTCAGTGAACAAACATGCCAGGGAGACTTAAGCTGTCTCTGTAATTATTAATAACAAGTTCTTACAGGAGCTGAAGCACTGAGGATTCTGCACACACACGGCATCTGGCTGTGGGAATGGGTCTCTCCCTACTGGACAGGATAGGGCTCCCTGGCCTGGCCAGCACTAAGGTCAGTGAGCCACTTGCTGATGCTTGGACCCTTGCTTCCCAGTGTGGCCCCAAACCAGCAGCAGCGGCACTACTAGGGGCTTGTTACAAATGCTGACTCCTGGGTCCCTGCATTTTCACAAGGTCCCTGGTGACTGCTCCACACATGTATGAGGTGGAGAGTCCTGCCCTAGGGCATCCTCCCGTAGCCTGGGCGGCACACCCAGGCTCTCTGTGCTGACCGAGGTGCCCAGCCACTGGGATCTCCCTATTTGGAGATCTTTTTAAAAAGCTTTCTTAATCCTAAAGTTATTTTCTGGAAGTAACTTATTTCAGTATATATTTTTTAACACGACATTTAAAAAATAAAATGATTACCCTTCAGTCAAAGATTAGACAGGACCATAAAAGAAACAAAAATACACATAGCTCAACCATGTATACAAGACTAACTGGGCACACCAGCCCAGGGGCACGGATGAGAAGGCAGGAGGGGACAGGAAAGTGGACAAATGGAAATGGGAAACCCAAAGTCAAGAAGCGGAGAGTGTTGACACACCTCAGAGTAGGCAACCAATGTCACAAAACAATACGTGTATTAATTGTTTAATGAGAAACTAATTTGCCCTGTAAACCTTCACCTAAAACACAAATAAAAGAAAATTAATTGAAAAAAAGCTTAAACATAAAAAAAATAAATACAATGAATTAATCTCCCAAGGATGTAAACATTCAGACTAAAGCTTCATCTAGCCCATGAGAGCCTGATAAAATGTTTATAATACCCAATCTCAGAAACACAACCATGAGAAAATTCCTTCACAAAGCCTTCCCTCTTGGAATTTTATGAATCACAGTATCTTTTTTTTAAATTGTTGTACGTTAAGTGAAAGTTTACAATTCCAGTTAGTCTCTCATACAAAAATTTATACATACATTGTTATGTGACCCTAGTTGCTCTCCCTATACTGTGACAGAATCATAATATCTTGCACATTTTTTAACGGCCCATGAGGAAAGGGGGCTGCTCTAAGCAGGGCTTTAACATGGATGTCACCCCACTAGAAGCAGGATGGTGGCTCTCCTGCTGAGGATTCCCGAACACTCCAGAACTGGGGAGAAGAAACTCAGTACAGAAAGCTGCTCTTGGTGTCAGCGTCGGCCGCCAGCCGCCCTCAGAGACCTCATGATGCTCTGCTGCCTCGGGGAAGGCCGCACTGGAGCCTCTGTTCATTAAAACCTACTTAGATGTTTTGGAAAAAAATCTCCAACGAGCTAAGGGGAAAGAAGAAGCAGAGAAGGCACCTCCGAAGGCAACCACCCTTCTCCAACCCAAGAAAGGCCAGCGAGAGCCTTCGGCACCTCCAGACGGTGCAGGTAGGGCCACCTCTGCAGGCCCTTGGAGAGGCCACCTGCGGGGTCCCAGCTGAAATGTCCCCTCCCCGCAAAGGCCATCCCCGACCACCCCCACTCACTCTCTATCACATTTTCCTGTTTTAAGACCAGCAAAGAATTATCTACACTGACCATTCTTTGATCTTTTCCTTGCTTATTTGTCTATTTCCCCAGCTGAAAAGCAAGCTTTATGGGGACAGAGACTTTGGTTCTGTTTCACTGCTGTTTCCCAGCACCCAGGATTGGGCCCGGCACATAAAAAGTCACCAATGATTACTGATGGAGAGAATTATAGGGAGAAGGAGGTGGAGCTTTGAAGTCACACGTGCCTTGGATAAATCCCACCTCTTTCCAGCACACTGTTCGAATGCTGTGGGGCCTGGAGCAAGTTACTTAACCTCTCTGAGGCTTCCCTTCCTCATCCTCACAATAACCCTGGAGACTGCTCTAGTAAGATCCAAAGATAAATTATATTTGACACTACTCAGCACAGGGCTTGGCACAATATATGCTCTTAATAACTTTTTTTTCTTCCAGAAGGGAGAAAGCAAATTAGTACCTCATAATGTATTAGCATAATACGTTAATGAAATTTTACAAGAGCCTTCATATTCATTACCTTATTTGCTTGTTACAACAAGCCTCACAACAAGAGGTAGGCAGGGCAAAGTGTTACTATTCTCAGTTTGCAAATGAAGAGATTTGAAGTCTAGAGAAATCAGGTCACGAGCCCAGAGTGTCACAGCAGTGCTGACATTGGAACCCAGGTCTTCTTTCTCCAAGAATCCAGTGCTCTTTCTCCTACATCACTGTTTAGAAGGCCCAAGGGCAGCTGAATTGTGCAGCTGGGAATTGTGCAGAGTCTAGGATAAGTCCAAGGCACCGCGGACTCCCCAGTAAGGACCTGGAGCATCTGGGCAGGTGGGGAGGAAGAAGCATAAATTTTAGAGACAGTGGGCTGACTCACGTGCTGCTTGAGTAAACTCTATAAGCGACGCCGTGCCGAGAGAGGTTCTGGGATCTCCAATAAACAACCCTAATGAAGGCTCAAGCTTGGGGGCGCTGTGCACACATCCTTCAAAGCTGGGTATTCATCAAGTTTCCACAACTGCCTAAAAAGAAACGGACCTCAAGAAGCTTTCTATTTATAAAATATCTTGTCCATGCCTCTGCTAAAGAACACTCAATGGTCACTCTCATCCAAAACAAAGAAAACTTTCAGGATAGGCACCTAGCCTCCTTGACACGTTACACAAGATCCTTCGTGATCTCCAGGGTTGCCTGAACAGGCTGGAACATCCCAAGTTCTACTCTTTCCTATAGGGTCATTATCAGTTGCAAAAACATTAAAGCCGTACTTTTTTTCTTGCATGAACCCAGGGAACAGAGCAAAATCTTTTGGGACTCTGGGACTCCTTACTTTCCAGTTCAGAAAATTAGTGAGATCTTGAGAGTAAACCTTTTTGCACATTCTCAGCTGTAGACACCAGCGTCACTCTGTTCTCCTGAATCAAAGCCCCCTTCTTGGGGATTTGATTCCTCTTTTTTCTCTCCCCCAGTGCTTCCAGGTGGGTTGCTCAACAGTTCCCCTCTTCCCCACAGCCTCTCAGAGCATGTTCCCAGGGACATCTGGGATTTTTTTTTCAGTCACTGGTCCTGACTCAGTCCTTCAGCGATTATTCCTTAGTTGTTATTTGTCTTAGTTATCTAGTACTGCTTTAACAGAGATACTACAAGTGGATGGCTTTAACAAATAGAAATTTATTCTCTCAGAGTCTAGGAAGCTAGAAGTTCGAATTCAGGGTGCCAGCTCCAGGGGAAGGCTTTCTCTCTCTGTCAGCTCTGGGGAGAGGTCCTTGTCATCAATCTTCCCCTGGTCTAGGAGCTTCTCAGTGCAGGGACCCTGGGACCAAAGGATGCACTCCACTCCTGGCTCTTCTTGCTTGGTAGTAATGAGGTCCCTCTCCTCTCTGCTTGCTTCTTTCTTTTATATCTCAAAAGAGACTGACTCGAGACACATCCTAATCCTGTAGATTGTGTCCTGCCTCATTAACGTAACTGCCTCTAATCCCGTTTCATTAACGTCATAGAGGTTAGGATTTACAACACATAGGATAATTATACAGATGACAAAATGGAGGACAACCACACAATACTGAGAATCAGGGCCTAGGCAAGTTTACATACTTTTTGGGGGACACAAATCAGTCCATGACACTATTTTTCTAGTGAAGTTTCAGAACCAGGTACAACATCATCCCAAGCAGAACTTGTTAAAAATGGGGTGCCTGGGTGCCTGCTGAGTGCCAGGAATCTGCATCTTTGCACTCCCCCAAGTGATTCTCTTCTATTGAGTCACTGTACCTGGTGGTCTAATAAATATTAAAGCAAAGCAAAGATCCTCCAACATTCCTGGTTCGTGAAACCAAACTCTCTACGTATGCAATTACTGTAGGTCATCTTCCGACGCCTATCCCCTATTATTCTTCTGTTCATTTATTCTTTCGCTATCTGATAATCATCTGAGCCTTGGTTCACCCTCCCTGAGTCAGGGTACCTCCTTACTGTCTTTCTCCCGTCTGACCAGCATCTCTTTCACGCATTCAAAGCCGCTTCCACTGAGAAGTTTTCCATCTGGTAATGCTGTTTCATGTCTCTTGCATTTAATTCAGTGACCCTGGTTTTCAATTCAGATTTTAAGTCACCTTCCTGGTTTCCTTCTCCCTGTCGCAACCACTTCTCCTATTGCCCCCATCTCCTGGCTCTTTGTAAAGCTAGCACATGATCACCATCACAGACGCTCTGGTTTGGAAGGAACTTGCCGGGTAATGGACAGGGCTTTTATTGCCCTATCTTAGTCACATGACAAATAAAGGCTTTCACATTCCAAAATTCAAATTCAAAGCCCTGACAAACTATTGCCTCGCCTAAATTTCAGTTTTGCAGCCTCAGCATTCTTGAATTAGCTCCACCTAAATGGGCCCCCTTACCCTAGTTCGGTGGTTCCCAACCCTGTCTGCACCTTAGAATCAACTTTTTTTCTTGCTGTCAAGTCGATTCTGACTCATGGCGATCCCGTGTGTGTCAGGATAGAACTGTGTTCCATAGGGTTTTCAATGGCTGATTTTTCAGAAGTAGATTGCCAGGCCTTTCTTTTGAGGTGCCTCTGTGTGGACTCGAACCTCCAATCTTTTGGTTAGCAGCCAAGTTAACCGTTTGCACCACCCAGGGACTCCTAGAATCATCTAGTAGCTTAAAAGCAAACAAAAAAACCTTGCCTGGGCAACACCCCAAAACAGTTACCTCAGAGGCCCAGGCATGAATACTTTTAAAAAGCTCCCAGGCAATTCTAAGGTGCAGCCAGGGGTCTCCCCTTAACCAGCCCCAATCTAAAGGTCGCATTTCTGCCAGCCAAGGGATGGGACCACATCTCACCCAACTCTGTCCGCAGATAACTAGAACAGCACCCAACACAGTATAAGTCCTTAGTAAATTTTTGCTGAACGCTTGAACTGATGCCAGCCCGTCCTCCCTGTCTCTTAGGCTCACACCTGCACGATCTGTCTCTGGTATTCCTTTCTGCTGCTCCAGTGGGTCATTAATTCCATCTGGTCTTTCCTGACGAACGCCCCTGTGTCTTCACTGTTCCCACCACCACCTGGCCCAAACCCTTACCCTCCCAACAGGGCTGGGGAAGAGACTTGCTTTCTGGTCCTACCAATCCACCTACTGGTCCCACAATCCAAAACCCCAAAAGAAACCCACTGCTGTTGAGTTGATTCCAACTCATAGTGATCCCATGGACTTTCCAAGGCTGTAAAATCTTTACGGAAGCAGACTGCCACATCTTTCTCCAATGGAGCCGCTGGTGGTTCACCGAACTTTTTTTGGTTAGCAGTCAAATGCTTTAACCACTGTGCTACCAGGGCTCCTTGGTCCCATAATAACCATCCAAAAATATCATTTTTGCAAATGTTGCCTCCTACTCAAAACACCTCAATAGCTCCCAATTGTCTTAATAGTAAAGGTCAAAATCCTCATTCTGGCATCTGAGGTCCAACATAATTTGGCCCCTATGAACTTTTCTAAACGTCTCCCACAATTTCCTGATGTGAGCCATCTGCTTTAGCCAAACTGATGCACTCAGTCTGTCCTACAGCCAGGAGGACTCCAGACATCTGTACAGGCTGCAGGCCACACTGAGAGTTCTCACAGTTTTCCCCTAAAGTACCTCCAACAGCTCAACTGAAAGCATGCCCTCCCTGGGGAGGAAGCTTCACATTTTCCCTTGATGATCTCAATTTTTGCATTTTATTCCATAAAACCTATGTTTGTATTACTATTTTTAGAATATTTAAAAATATTTGTCTCTAAGTAAAGCAGATGTGTCTGTCTACCATAGCGTAAGCTCCACTAGAGCAAGGACAAAATCTGTTCCAATCACCACTGTGTCCTCCAAACCAAACCAAACCCCACTGCCAGCCGTCGATTCCGACTCTCAGCAACCCCACAGTACAGAGCAGAACTGCCTCATGTGGTTTCCAAGGTGCCGCTGGTGGACCTGGACTGATAACCTTTTGGTTAGCAGCCAAGCTCCTAACCACTACGCCACCAGGGCTACCCAGCACCAAGCAAATGCCTGGCATATAGGCGGCTCTCAATGACTAATGGGTGAAGGAATGGATAAATGGGGGGTGAGGGAGAAAGGAAAAAAGGCAGGTAGGAAGGAAGGGAAAAAACGCTGACCCTCACGGTGACCCCATGACGTCACGTGCGCACGCAATCAACCCACGCCTGCCCCAACGTGGAAAATCACCTCACTGAAAATCCTCCCCGAAAATCCTCCCCTTCCGCCTGGCCACATTCAGCCCTTCCTTCAAAATCTAGCTGAACCTTGCCTCCTCCTGGAGCCTTCCTTGACAATCCCATCCCTGAATGATCACAAGTTCCCCTGGTTCCTATGTTTGATGAAGTGGGACTATGTTAAAGATGAATTATTAAGAGAAAGGAAGGTTTAAAAATGCAGCCATGCTTCGATCTCCTTTTTGTAAAAATGAAATAGATAGGTCAGACGCAGAAACACTAATGATGGTTATCTTGCCGGGGAGGGAGAATTTCCAGACAATTTTTCTTTTCTTCTTTTTGCGTTATAATCTTCCCAGTACCATATGGTACTAGTTGCTGCCGAGTCCATTCTGATTCATGATGGTGACCCCCTGTGTGGCAGAGTAGAACTGCTCCACGAGATTTTCAGTGGCTGATTTTTCAATGATTTGTCAGTGGCAGCCAAACCTGTGAACCGTTTACACCACCCACAAGCTCCAATCTTTCTGTAATGAATACGTATTCCTACTGTGAAGAGACAATAAAGTGCAATAAGGGCAATTTGAAATTTTGGATTGTTCCACTCACTTGGAACATCTTGACCGCCAGCAGAATCTGGGGACTTTCAGGACAGAGATGCCTGTCTGTGGAAATCTTACAGAGTACCTGGGTGGCGCGAATAGTTAAGCACTCGTATACTAATCAAAGGAAACCCTGGTGGTGTACTGGTTAAGAGCTACTGCTGTTAACCAAAAGGTCAGTAGGTTGAATCCACCAGGTGCTCCTTGGAATCCGTAGGGGGCAGTTCTACTCTGTCCTTTAGGGTCACTATGAGTCAGAATCGACTCGACGACAATGGGTTTGTTTGTCTTATACTAATCAAAAGGTTGGTGGTTCAGAGAGGCGGGGGCGAGATGACAGAGTAATCAGACAGCTGCCTATGTCCCTCTTACAACAAAGACCTGAAAAAACAAGTGATTTGATTGTATATGAATATCCAGGAGCCCTGAACAAGGCAAAGTTGAGGAATTGGACTGAGTAGTGGCGGGAGAGAGAGACGGTTCAGAAGCAGCAAGGAGTTGCCTGCCCTGACCCGGTGGAAGCCGCAGCCCTTCAGCCCGGCTCGGCTCCGGGTGTGCAGTGAGGTGGGCATACAGCTCCGCTCGCTTGCTTGGGAGGCAGTTTCCACATCAAGAGAGATCCAGCAGCAGAGATTCTGCTCAGACACTCCAAACCAGTGAAAAGCAGAACTCAAGTGGCTAAAGATAAGCACGTAGGTGTGGTCTTAGGCAGGGATTTAAAAAAAAAAAAAAAAACCCATTTGGGAAGTACCTGTCTCCCATTTATCTCTGCCCTCCCTGCTCTGCACTGGGTCCCACCAGCTTCGGCGCTCTGTGAGTCCTCTGGGCCGGAAGTAGATCCCATAAGGCGCCCTGAACCATTCTCCTGGCCTTGGAGAGGGAACAAATTAAGAGGGGAAAAATAAGCTACTGGTTCCCCTAAGCCAGGAACTCAGGGTTGGCACAGATCGTTTGCCTAGGCACAGGCATAAGGGGTCCACAGACTTTGAGTGCCTTCCACCCCTGTATAGATTTGTGTGGACCCACCTCAACAGTGTAAGCCCTTACTACCACAGTACAACAGGGTAAACACCTGAACTCTGACTTCAACTGTTTCAGCTGTGAAGTGGCAGATTTCTGACGCTTGACACTACTCTACCCTTCAAGCAGGTGCCTTACCTGTCTGCATCAGGGGCTTGAGGACTAGTGGCTCCACCCACGCCACCTAGCCACCTGCTACAGGGGTCCAAGAATAAGTGGTGCCCCTCAGTCCTTACAGCCAACAGAGTAGGGTGCTCATACTCTGGCTGCAAAACTCACCTATCTACTCACTCTAGGGAACAGGGACATGCTTTCCTTTCAGACACTCAGGGGCAGATGTCAGCCCCCTGCCTTGATCAGCACCTGACCCCCTACTGCAGCCAGATACCTGTGCCTACGCCAATCACCCACGCCTCTCTAAGACTGTAGGTGAGAGCCTGCACCACACACTTGGTCATCGACTGCCTGGACACCTGAGCTGAATCCATACAGGAAAATTTAACGGACTCCTGGGCACACATACTTAGGTACAGACCTAACTACCTGGTGACAGGATGTTAGAGCTTCAAAGGCACCAATAATCAAACTAGCTCACACAAGCAGCCTATTTGGGCATATCAAAACAAGACGCTGGGATACACTAAACAAATATAAAACAAAAATATAATAACTTATTGACAGCTCAGAGACAACAGTCAATATCAAATCACATAAAGAGGCAGTCCATGATGGCTTCAGCAAGCTCCCAAAATAAAGAATCAATAAATTTTCTGGAGGAAGAGAATTTTTTGGAATTATCAGAGGCAGAATACAAAAGATTAATATACAGAACTCCTCAAGAAATTAGAAAGGAAATTCATTAAAATGTAGAGAAATCCAAAGAACACACAGACAAAGCAGTAGCGGAGCTTAAAAAAGTTATTCAAGAGCATAATGACAAATTTAATAGGCTGCAAGAAGCCATAGAGAGACAGCAATCAGAAATCCAGAAGATTAACAACAAAATTTCAAAATTAGACAACTCAATAGAAAGTCATAGGAGCAGAATTGAGGCAGTAGAAGTCAGAACTAGTGACACTGAAGATAAAGCACTTGACATCAACTTATTTCAGGAAAAATAAGATAAAAGGATTTAAAAAAATGAAGAAACCCTAAGAATTATGTGGGACTCTATCAAAAGGAATAACCTACGAGTGATTGGAGTACCGAACAGAGAGGGGATTACAGAAAATACAGAGAGAATTGTTGAAGATTTGTTGACAGAAAACTTCCCTGATATCATGAAAGATGAGAAGATATCTATCCGAGATGCTCATCAAACTCCATATAAGGTAGATCCCAAAAGAAAGTCACCAAGACATATTCTAATCAAACTTGCCAAAACCAAAGATAAACAGAATTTTAACAGTGGCTAGAGATAAAAGAAAAGTTATCGACAAAGGAGAGTCAATAAGATTAAGCTTGGGCTACTCAGCAGAAACCATGCAGGCAAGAAGGCAATGGGATGACATATATAAAGCCTTGAAGGAAAAAACTGCCAGCCAAGAATTATATATCCAGCAGAACTGTCTCTCAAATATGATGGCAAAATTAGGGCATTTCCAGATAAACAGAACTTTAGGGAATTTGCAAAAACCAAACCAAAATTACAAAAAATACTAAAGGGAGTCCTCTGGTTAGAAAATCAATAACATCAGATAACAATGCAAGACTAGAACACAGGACAAAGCAACCAGATATTGACTCAGATAGGGAAGTCACAAAAATACATCAAAGCTAAAAGATTGAAAATAGAGAAAAAGAGATATCAACATGTAAAAAATGACAACACTAAAACAAAAAACTAGACAGATTTTTCATATGGAGGGTAAATCTGGTTTAAACTTAGAAAAACAGGGGTAAATATTAAGGTAACCACAAAGGAAACTAACAATCTTACACCTCAAAATAAAAAACTAGAAAAATATAAAGACTCAACAAACACAAAATCAACAACAATGAAAAAGATTGAAAAGAAAATACAAAAAGAAAAACAACTCAGCAAAGAAAATTAAGGGAAACAAAGAAACTGTGAACAACACACAAAAAAAGACATCAAAATGACAGCACTAAACTCATACCTATCAACAATTACGCCGAACGTAAACAGACTAAATGCACCAATAAAGAGACAGAGAGTAGCAGATTGGATAAAATATACGATCCGTCTATATACTGCCTACAAGAGACACACCTTAGACTTAATGACACAAACAAGCTAAAACTCAAAGGATGGAAAAAAATATATCAACCAAACAAAACTCAAAAAAGAGAAGGAGTGGCAATATTAATCTCTGACAAAATAGACTTTAAAGTAAAATCCACCACAAAGGATAAAGAAGGACAATATATAATGATTAAAGGATTAATACACCAGGAGGACATAACGATAATAAATATTTACACACCCAACAACAGGGCTCCAAAATACATAAAACAAACTCTAGCACTGAAAAGAGAGATAGGCAGCTCCACGACAGTAGTAGGAGACTTCAACACACCGCTTTTGGTGAAGGACAGAACATCCAGAAAGAAGCTTAACAAAGACAGGGAAGAGCTAAATGCTACAATCAACCAACTTTATCTCATAGGCATATACCGAACACTCCACCCAACAGCAGCCGAGTATACTTTCTTTTCCAAAGCACATGGAACATTCTCCAGAATAGACCACATATTAGGCCATAAAGCAAGCCTTAACAAAATCCAAA